>NW_008360304.1:1359008-1363840 GCF_000622305.1 Nannospalax galili | reverse complement strand
CTCCTCCTTCCTCTTTGGTCTTTTTGAGACAGGGTCTCCCTGTAGCCCCAGCTGCCCTGGAACTCACTATGTAGAACAGGCTGGCCTTGAACTCACAGAGATCCACCTGCCTCTGCCTCCCGAGTGCTGGGATTAAAGGCGAGCTCTACCACGCCTGGCAATTGTACATATTTTTGTCAATCACGTGACCAACAAAAACTGTTACAGCAATTTCATTCCTCATGGTTCAAGAACTATCTGTGGGCTGGAGAGATGGATCAGCAGTTAAGAGAGCATACTGTTCTTCCAGAGGACATGAGTTCAGTCCCTAGCACCCACATTAGGTGTCTCACAACTGCCTGTAACTCTAGCTCCAGGGGATCTGATGCTCTCATTTGACCACTGTGGGCCACAAGTCTGTGGGCATAAACACATAACACACACACACACACACACACACACACAGACACACACACACAGATATGCACACAGAGACACACACACACACGCCCCTAATAAAATTTTAAAAATTTAAAAGAATATGTGAGAACAGAAAGACCAATGTATTAATATTGGTTACATTTCTTGCTGTGAAAAATTCCTGACAAGAAGCAACTTCAGGGTTTATCTTGGCTTACTGTTTAAGAGGAAACAGTCCATGAAGAAGAGGAAGGCATCGAGGCAGAAGCATGAAGCTCTGGAGAAGCTGAATTGAAAACCATTTAACTATACACTTTGGATTTTAAATTTTTCTATGCTTTTATTTTGGAGGAAGTGAAATTAGATCTCACAATATAGTCCAGGCTGGCCTTGAATTCTTTTTGAAAATTATTTATTTCTTTTAAATTAAAAAAAATTTTTAAATTTTATACATGAGTGTCTGCATGTATATGAGCACACCTGTGTTGTGTAGTACCCATGGAGCACAGGAAAGGGTGTCAGATCCCCTAGAACTGGAGTTATGAATGGTTGTTAGCCACCATGTAGGTGCTGGGATTCAAATCCCCATCTTCTGTAAGAGTAGTCAGTCCTATTCAGAGAGACTAATCTAATAACCTAGTCAAGGAACGTTATATGGGGAAAGTTAGAAAGCTTTTTAAGCCTAGAAGTATATTTACATATTACATCTTTAAAAGTGTGTATTAAAATTAGAGATTTAAAGAATTGTATATAAAGGGGTTTGTGAGATGGTTCAGTGAGTAAAGGTGCTTGATGCCAAGATAGAAACCTAAGTTTGATCTTCTGGACACACATGCTGGAAGGAAAGAACCAACTAGGTTGTCCTCTAATCACCACACACACACACCATGGCATTCACACACACACACTCACAGACAGACACACACACATATGCACAATCAGTGTAACAAAAATAATTCTATATTAAAATATTTGACTTGATGATATACTATGAACTTTATCATAGAATACAAATTAAGAGTTTAAGTGAAAAAAAGATTGAATAATTTTAGAAGCTACATTCTGACAATTTTTTATTTTTATATTAATTTTACAAACATGGTTTAAAAATACAGAAGACCAATAACTACTTTAAGTGCCTTTTGGAAATATTTTCTAATGCAGTGTGTAACTTACAAAATGAGTTGAATTTAATGAATTTCAAACTAATTTTTGGTATTGTACTTAAAAGAAAGAATTTCATAGTTGTATTTGTCAATTACTAATGAAACTAGATTCAGTCCTTTGAAACATAAATCCATGCTGGCACAAAAATTCAATGTTCATGAAATAAGATATCTACTTAAATCTTTAAAAAATGATTATATATAAATATGACATTTATAAAATTAAAAATTTGGAATTATAAAAGAGTAGCCAGTCCTCTTAACCACTGAGCTATCTCTACAGCCCTTCCAATTAAAAAAATATTTTATTATTTTTATTTAGATTTGGCCCATTAATGTTCAGTCACATTGGTGGTAAGGTGCTTATGAGACCCTGGATATATCAGCAGTTAACAGTTAGTAGGGGGAGGGACTCACAAGAGCCTACCTCTTCCCAAGAATATATAGGCAAATTAATAGTTGCTGGGGAGAAATTTTTCGCCAATGATACTGTCCCCTGTAAGTTGCCCATGCTCCTGCAAAAACTTCTCATTCATGCTATAAGTAATCTAATTAAACTATTGGTTTACAAACTCTACTTGAGTGGAATCATTTCTTTGGTCTGCCTTTGCTACCCTATCTGGGATGGATAGACATTTGTTCATCTCTTTAGAAAAAGTTCACAAACCTAGTTCATTCAAAATTCTAGTACCCATGCCTACAAACTGAAGTTTCATAGACAGAAGAACATGAATTAAAAAAAAAAAGTATCTGGAGCTGGAGAGATGGCTCAGCACTGGCTGCTCTTGCAGAGGACTGGGTTTGGGTCCCAGCATCCACATAGTGGCTAACAGCTGTCTGTAACTCCAGTTCTAGAGGATCTGATGTTCTCTTCTGGCCTCCTGGAGCACTGCACAAAATGGGTGCACTTACATACAGGCAGGCAAAACACTCACATGCGTAAAAAAATTTAAAAAAATTTTTGAGACATGGTCTCCCTGTAGCCCCAGCTGGCCTGGAACTCCTAATATAGACTAGGCTGGAGGTCATCTCACAGAGATCCTTTCAGATCTGTCCCTCCAGTGCTGGGATTAAAGGTGTATGCCACCACACCCAGCTCAATTTTGAGGTTTTTTTTTTTTTTTTTTTTTTTTTTTTTTTTGAGACAGGGTCTCCCTGTAGCCCCAGCTGTCCTGGAACTCACTATGTAGACCAGGCTGGCCTTGAACTCAGAGAGATCTGCCTGCCTCTGCCTCCCGAGTGCTGGGATTAAAGGCATGCTCCACGATGCCCGGCTAATTTTGAGTTTTAAAATTACTTTTTTTTTTTTTTTTGAGACAGGGTCTCCCTGTAACCCCAGGTGGCCTGAAACTGCTCTGTAGATCAGGCTGACCTCTGCCTCCTGAATGCTGGGATTAAAAGCCAGCCTAGCACTAAAAATTAGTTTTTTTTGTGTGTGGGCCCACACATAGCTCGGTGTGTGAATAAAGTTAGAGGATATTTTGGCCGGTAGTAGGCCCCCTCCTTCCACTGTGTGGTCCCAGGGATTGAACTCAGGTCCTCACTAGATTGTTTTTAATATAAAACAGCAACACCAGGGAATTGGTAGTGTAGAGCTGCTTCTAAGTGAATAGCTTCTGGGAACCAGATCAATCATAAAGTCTCGTACATAACAATACTACCAACCAATTCAGTGAGCTGAGCTAGCATATGGCCCTAAGAGATGGTAGCAGGAAATGAACATGGCCAGGTTTTCAGTTAATTTTATTGTGCCTTACATTTAGTAAGAGGATGTTTCCATTGTGACGATGACATAAAAAATGCCAGTGTAAAACAGGATGGTTTAATATAAGATCTCAAGAATGTTTTAATGTTAGAACCAGAAAATCTGGCCAGGCGCGGTAGTGCATGCCTTTAATTCCAGCAAGAAGACAGAGGCGGGAAGATCTCTGAGTTTGAGGCCAGTCTGGTCTACATACGGAATTTCAGGCCAGCCAAGGGTTCATAGTAAGACACTGTCTTAAAAAACCAACCAACCAATTTCCACCCCCTGAAAATGTGCTATTATGAAATTAATGCTTCCTGGAAAAATGATTTTTGAAAAGCTGGTTCCAATACATGTTGTAGATATTTTAAAATTATTAAAAAAAGCAGTTTATGTATAGTATTTAGACTCAAATGAAAGTACTTGATCTAATTTTTATTGAAAATGGATCTTACTAGGTTATTCTTTGTAAATGGCATTTATTAGCGTTTACACATTCGTCCTAAATTAACGTCATTAAAAATTTCATGTTCATTAGTATCCTGCATCCTGTAGAGCTTTAGAATGTGACATCTCCTTACTAATAGGCAGTATTGTCAGACAATCTGGAGATCAAATGATCCAATTCAACCATCCATTTGGGTGGGGAAGGAACCAACAGTATCAGTTGTAATTCCACTACCAAGCACCAGGGCGAGTTGCTTCACTTTTGTCTTTATGCGAAGTCGCAGAAATTCGGCACCATGACACCCGCCGAAGACGTAGGTGTAGACGATGAACAAAAGATCCTCGCGTCGCTAGCCCCGGGCCGCCCTACGGGGCTACTCGCGGACTGTACCCGGCGGGGCTCCCAAGAGAGGGCCGCTCCCCACCGGGCCACGCTGAAGCGAAGGGCACGCGATGGCGCGAGGCCCTGTCAACGTGAGCACAGGAGATGGAGAGGCCCGGGAGCGCGCGCTGCGAGCCGACGGCCGATCCCGGCAGCCTCGGCCCTCGGGGAGCCCAGCTGGGGAAGCCCGCGGCTCCATCTTGGCCGGAGGCGTCCGGCGCTCCACACCGTCGCGTGGGCCCCGAGGTTGCCCAGGCGCGTACGCCGGAAGCAGCCTAGGGAAAGGCCGATGGCAAACGATCGGGGCTGCGCTGTGCCAAGTTTCGCGGCCCCACGGGGTTTGGCGGTCATGGGCCCCAAGTTCTCCCCTCAGATCCCACAAAATGGAGGACGACGTCTCCTCCCGCCGCAGCCATGGCGGAGGTGGGGGGCTGTTCCCACGGGCGAGGCGAGGTGGAAGCGCCTCCACTGCCCTCAAGCGCCAGGCGTCCCGCAGCCGCGGCCCCGACCTCCCCATCGGCCTGCCGCAGGCCCTCCCCGGCTCGGCCGTCGCTGGGGACTCGGGCACTGGACAGGGAGGACGCGGGGCATCGGGGCCGCGACTCCTCGGGCAGAGTCGTGGGGAACCGCGGTGATCCCCTGGGTGCAGACACCCGGCGGCCCCGTCCCGGCCCCGCAGGTAGCCTCAGAACAG
>NW_008360304.1:1345223-1358824 GCF_000622305.1 Nannospalax galili | reverse complement strand
TCGGATAGCCCCGAGAGGCGGGTCCTGAAAGAAGGCTAGCCGAGCCAATGGACATGCCCGAGGCGTTCCGGCCCGCCTCCGCCGGCAGCCAATGAGCGCGCGGAGGGCGGAGCCTTCCCGGGCTCGGCCGCGCGGGCGCCTCCTCCACCTCCTCCTCACCAGCGCTAAAGCCGGGACTGGACCGAGTGGAGTTGTGCGTGTCGCCGAAGGGGGGTGGGCCGGGGGAGGGGAGGTTCGTTCCGCGGAGCTGCAGCCAGAACCGGGTGAGGCTTATCCCCGCTGTCTCTCCAGTCGAGGGCCGCGGAGAGTGGGGGTGGCTGGGAGAAGCGCGGCGTCGGGAGGAGGCGGAGGCGGAGGCGACTGGGGAGGCGGAGATGGGTGAGAGCAGCCCCGGGAGCCTCCCACCGACCCCGGCTTAACACCCCGCGGCGGCCGGCGCCCCCCGCTGCCGCGTCGGGGCCTCGGGGTGCTCTAGGGGCCGCGCTCCTGTCAGGGGCGGCTTGGCGTGCGGCCCGAGGGCTGTGAGACCGCGGGTGCGGCCGGGAGGGCTGGCTGAGGCTGACGCCGGGGCGGGGGTCGCGGGGCCCGTGGGTGGCGGCGGCCGGAGGTCGCGGGGGGTTTTCCACTTGGTGTTGCGCGGGGGCCGGGGAGGGGCCCGTTGGCGCTCCGGCTCGGGGCCTATCTCCTATCTGTGGGCCTGGCCCGGACCCCAAGTTTTCGGTGGCGAGGGTGGACGCCTGAGCCCCGCCGGGTCCCCTTCGTCGCTGGTCTCCCTGGCGCTGCGCTGCGCGGCTCTCGCTCCTCACGTATTGTTTGGCTGGGTCTCTAATGGCGGACGGGGAGGCAGCGCTGCCGGTCGCGGACTGCAGGGGGGGCAAACCGCGGGCCCAGGGCAGCTGCTTGGGGCAAATACAGGCAGTATCGGCCCAGCGGCGACGGGAGTCGTCCCTTACCTGTAAATTGGTGCAGAGAGTGCCCGTGATGACGCTCGGTGGGCAAATTTAGGAGGGAATGCAAATCCCTTGCTGGCGTCGGGGCAACGTTTGCCCTTCCCCCCTCCCTTTCCAGGAGCAGGCTGGATGCCCTCAGACCCCCCCCCCATGCAGATTTTGCCTTTCACATGGGTTTTAGTCCCAAATAACTATTTCCCTCCACTTGCCTAGAAAGGTGCTGTTGTGCGTGGATGTGGGGTAATAAAAAGGGCCGAACCTCCTTGACCTCTTAGTCGCTTCTCTGCCTCCTTCTGGTGGAATAGGCTTGGTGCTTCTACCAGATTGGATATTCATCCATTTTTCTTTTTTCTCCCCCCCCCCCCCCTTATCCCAGGACCAGGAATCACGTTCTACCCTATCTGGTGCATCTTTGGCAGAAAGTGAGGAGGAAAACACCCCCATTGTGAGTCCTTTGCTCCTAATTTGTTGCTTTCTATAGAGGACGTTGTCAAGTTGTAGGTAGGGGTTCAGCCATGGGACTTGGCCCTCCGCGTTGTTTTGAGGGGGAGGAGCCTCCCCTTGGGTGGTAGCTGCCCCCGGGGCGAAGCCCTAGTAATGGCTGGTCAGCGAGGCAGCTGGGAGTGGGCGCTGCTGTTTCCACCGCTGCAGACATCGCTTTTGCTGCAATACCAACCTCAGCAACCAGACGACGGGCTTCTGCAGCTGCTCACGTTACCCAAGAGGAGGGGTGGTGCGAAGGAGGGCATATTTCTGGTGCCCTCTAGAGTTCAAAAGTGGAAATTAATGTTCTTTCGTTTGAAATGCACGCAACCATTTTTAACATCTTTTTTCTTGTCATAGTGGTTCACTGATTGGAAAACTAAAGAGAACCATTTAACTTTTCTTTAAATGTCTAATATGAAAGACATATTGACTCAATATGGTTGATAGCTTCTAGAAATTTTCGTTTCTGCTTAAGTAAGGGCATGGTGTCTGCTCCTTGAGTATCTGTGTCTCACCAAGTACATGGAGATCAGAACTCTGTAGTCCTCTACTTACTCTTAGTCTTCCATCCCCAAGGTTGATCAGTCTTCTAAGATTTTATTATTGTGTCTGTGGATGATGTGTTTCATGGGTGTACTTGCCAATGCATATGAATGTGGAGGTCAGAGGATGACCTGGTGGTGGAATCCGTTCTCTCCTTCCACATTTACTGGGTCCTGAGGAGCCAACTCAGATTGCTGGGCTTGTGCAGCAAGCACCTTTACCTACTGAACCATCATCTCTCCATTTACTCTCTTATTTTGAGATAAGGTCACGTGTGTCCAAGGCTGGCCTTGAACTCTTTGCCCAGGATGACCTTGAACTGCTGATTCTTCTGTCTCTACCTCCCAAGTGTTAGAATTACAGGCATGCTCCCCCATGCAAGGCTTACGTGGGTGCTGGGGATCAAACCCAAGGTTTCATTCATGTAAGGCAAGCACTCTACCAGTCCCAAAAGTCATTCTTTTTTTTTTTTATATTTATTTTTATTTTATGTGTATGCGTGTATTGCCCGCATGTAGGTAAGTGACCCATGTTGTGCATTGACCCTGGAGGACAGAAGAGGCTGTCCGATCCCCTGGAACTGGAGTTAAGGACAGTTGTTAATTGCCATGTGGGTGCTGGGATTTGAACCCAGGTCTTCTGTAAGAACAGCCAGTGTTCTTAACCGCTGAGCCATCTCTTCAGCTCCCAAAAGTCATTCTTGAGTGTGAAATTAAATTACCATTCAATGCTTGTAATTTTGTGATTTTTAAAGCATTCTTGTAATGGCTAGTGAGAGAAACATAACCAAATTTTTTCTTCATTCAAATTGAAATTAGTTAAAAATAGCACTGATGACAGGAGGGTGGACACATTGAGTTTCTGAGTCCAGGACAGCTGATACTGTAACTTGTAGACTGTTAAAGGTGGGTCATAAGTATAGGTTCTTATTTTTTCCTTGTTTTTTGGTTTTTTTTTTTTGAGACTTGATATGTATCTTAGGCTAGCCTCCAACTTGCTATTTAGCCCAGGCTGTCCTCAAATAGTGAATCTCTTCCTCCAACCTCCAAGTGCTGAGATTTAACATTTGTGTACCACAGTACACAAATGTTGTAGACTTAATTAAATCCAAAAGGATCAAAAAAGTTTGAAGAATTTACTGAATATCATTGTAAAGGATATATTTATTATTATTTTGGTCTTTTGAGACGGTCTCATTTTCATTCTAACATCATCAACAATGTTTAACATTTTTGACATATATTAAGTAATTTAATCCTCATGAGAGCCTGGTAGTGTACATAATAGTTTTCTCTCTCTCTCTCTCTCTCTCTCTTTCTCTCTGGTCTTTTTGGTGTGGGCCATCATACCAGCTTGTATTAGAAAATGATTGTGAAGCTCTTTTCAGGCATTAAGTCATAAAAATGATGTATCATGGATCAGATATTTCAAATGGATGGATGATGTTTATTACTTGTCATTATAATAGCATGACCTTTCTACAATTTATTTTTCCTTTTTCTTAGCTGTTGTGTTTTTTTTTTTTTTTTGAGATAGGTTCTTGCAGTGTAGTTTTGACTGGCCTCATACTTTGTAGGTCAGACTAGCCTAGAATTTCCAGCAATCCTCTTGCCTCAGTCTTGTCAGTGCTAGGATTATAGGTGTTTGCCATCAGGTCTGGCTTAGTTGTGATGTTGGTAGAAGTTTGATAATTGGTTATGGTAAGTATCTAACTTCTGAGTTAACATTTAGAGATAGAAAATAGAAATTGTAAAAATGAGGACTTTTTTGATGTAAATACATGTTATTGGAATACAGTGGGTTTTTTTTTTAAATTTTTTGGTCTATTTGAGACAAGGTCTCCTTGTAGCCCCAGCTGGCCTGGAACTCACTCACTGTATAGACCTGGAACTCACAAAGATCTGCCTACCTCTGCCTCCTGAGGGAACCTAGTGATTCTTTAAATATTACTAGAATATAGTATTTACTCAAAAATACCAACTAATGATACTCTATTAATAATAATAATCTGAACAGTAAGACTCAGTTAATATTAGTTAAGTAAATTCTTATGTTTTAACATTTATTGAGCACTTAATATGAATTAGCTGCTTTTAGATGTATTTACAGAATTCATTATGTATTTTTATTTTATGTGTGTGAGTGATATACCTGCATGTGTGTAAGGGCACCTGTGTTGTGCAGTGCCACAGAGATCAGAAGAGGGCATTGGATCCCCTGGAACTGGAGTTAGGGATGGTTAGCTGCCATGTGGGTGCTGGGATTCGAACCCAGGTCTTCTGCCAGAACAGCCAGTCCTCTTAGCCACTGAGCCATCTCTCCAGCCCCCAAATATTTTTTAAATTTATTTTTATTTCATGTGTATGAGTGTATTGCTTGCATGTAAGTACACCCGTGCTGAGGAGCACAGAAGAGGGTGTCATATCCCTGGAACTGGAGTTGTAGACAGTTGTTAGCTGTCACGTGGGTGCTATGATTCAAATGTGGGTCTTCTCCAAGAGCAGCCACACTGCTCTTAACTGCTGAGCCATCTCTCTAGCTCCATATTTATAGAATTTTTAACAGTTAAAGTTCTTTGCAAATGTTGGCCGGGTATGGTAGTGTACATCTTTAATCCCAGCACTTGGGAGGCAGAGGCAGACAGATCTTTGTGAGTTGAATACCAGCCTGGTCTACATAGTGAGTTCCAGTCCAGCTGAAAAAGCCTGTATCAAAAAGACCCCCCCCCCAAAAAAATTCTTTGCATCCTTGATAGTATGTACTCCTCTTCCTCTATGACTTGAAATTGTTGGGAGAAATAAAGTGGTCCCTGTAGCCCAAGCTGGCCTGTATAGACCAGGCTGACCTCAGTTTCACAGAGATCCGCCTGCCTTTGCCTCTGGAATGCTGGGATTAAAGGCATTTGCCATCACATCTGGCTCCATTTTCTACTTATGTCACTTCTTGGGCTGGACTTTGTGTACCTCATTTGGTGTGATAGTTCTGTGTCAATCACTTAGGTATTTTGCAGAAGGTGATATAAGAACATTTTAAACTTGCATGGATAGGAGCTTGTCAGACCACAGATTTGTATAATAGGATTCTTATGTGTAAGGTATGGAATTCTCAGAGATCCTCCTTTTGTCTCTGGAGTGATTAAAGGTGTTTTATCTGAGGTACAGAAGTGTACAAGCAATGCTATTAAGAATCTTTGCCTTTAATCAGATGTTCTGTGATGGATAGAATTTGTATGAAATGCTGTTACTCTTCGTTGTTAAAAGATGTAGTATAATTTGAAGTTTATATTTTCTGTCTCTCCACATATTGATACTTGTTTCCATTTCATTGATGATAATTAACACATGACTTATGTCAGATGGTATTTATTATAGGAAGTCTTTGGCATGTTAAATGGCACTTGTTATAAAAAGTCTTCTGCATATTCACTTCCATGCACCTTGTTTTTGGTCTTTTTGAGACAGGGTCTCTCTCTAGCCCCAGCTGTCCTGGAACTCACTATGTAGACCAGGCTGGCTGTGAACTCACAGAGATCTGTCTCTGCCCCCCCGAGTGACTTCCATGCATCTTAAGGGAATGCAAGGAAAACCTAAACTCAAATCTCCTCCTTCCTCAGTCTCCTGAGTGCTAGGATTACAGATGTGAGCCGCTATACTGGTAACTGAATCAGTCTGTGTGTGTGTGTGTGTGTGTGTGTGTGTGTAATATCTCAAATTAGCCAACAGATTGCCTGGACCTATTCTTTTTAAAATTTAATTATAGTTGATTAATTTTCTTCTGTTACTGCCAGGACATAGAATCAGGGTCTTAGAAATTGAACAGGACTTTTCAGATTCTCAAATCTAAAAGCTGTGCTGACTCCGGTCCATAAAACTAATGAAGTGGCTTGCCAGTGAGAAAAATTGCTGTTAGATAAATGCATAAATTTGAAGTACGGGGCTTAGAGTAATAATTGCAGTTTATTACTATGATTATTTATTTTTGTAGACCATCTAGAAAATTCCATTTTTTGGGGGGGCATCTTTTTTGAGACAGGGTCTCTGTGTAGCCCCAGCTGTCCTGGAACTCACTATGTAGACCAGGCTGGCCTTGAACTCACAGAGATCCACCTGCCTCTGCTTCCCGAATGCTGGGATTAAAGGCGTGCATCACCACGCCCAGCAGATCTCTGAGTTCAAGGCCAGCCTGGTCTACATAGTGAGTTCCAGGACAGCTGGGGCTACACAGAGACCCTGTCTCAAAAAAGATGCCCCCCCAAAAATATTTTATTTTTTTAAATATATTTTTTAGTATTTTATTTATTATTTTTATTTTATGTGTATGCATGTATTGCATGCATGTAGGTAAGCGCACCTGTGTGGCACAGTGCCTGCAGAACAACCAGTGTTCTTAACCGCTGAGCCATCTCTCCAGCCCTAGAAAATTCAGTTTCACATGGTGGGAATTGAAGATTTATATTTGCAGGTAGCCCTCCCCCTTTTTTTGGTTAGTGGTAGAGAGAATCTAGGGCCTCACGTGCAAGGCAAGCACTCTACAACTGAGCTACAGTCTTAGCCCTTGTAACTTGGTTTTTACACAACTCTAATTATAGAGAGTTTTTGTTTTTTTTTTTTACATTAACATAGAAATAGCAAGAGCATCATTAGTGATGCCAGTGCTAAATTCTCATTAAAAAGGTAGTTGATCATCTTAAAGGGTAGATTATAACATACTTGAAACATACCTTTTATATTATTTTAAAGCATATTAGTTTAAAAATAAAGTTTTAGTACTTGAATCACTTCTGTTGAACTGCAGTACAAAATTTTTGTTAACCATTAACCATCCAATTTAGTTTATTTTATGTATGTGAATGTTTTGCCTACATGTATGTAAATGCATCTGTGTTGTGCAGTGCCCATGGAGACCAGAAGAAGGCATTGGATCCCTTGGAGCTGGGCTGGAGTTACAGATAGTTGTTAACTGTCTTGTTGGTGCTAGGAACTGATTGTGGGTCCTCTGGAAGAGCAGCCAGTGCTCTTAACCTCTGAGCCACCTCTCTACCCCATGAAAATCTATTTTAGAGCTAGATAAGGTAGCACAATCACTTGATCACATGACATGATTTATGGTTCTTGTTTTTTTCAGACAAGAGTATTCAAGTTTGCTTCTCTCTTGTGAGAAAACACTGTGACCAAAAACAACTTAGAAGAGGAAATAGTTTATTCAGTGTACCCTTCCAGGTCACAATCTATCATTTAGGGAAGTCAGGGCAGGAACTTGAGGCAGGAACCTGGAGGCAAGAACCATACAGGAATGCTTCTTGCTGGCTTGTCTGGCTCATGTCCTGGTAGTGTGTGTGTGTGTGTGTGTGCGTGTGTGTCTGTCTGTCTGCCTGCCTGCCTGCCTTTTTGAGACAGGGTCTCTCTGTAGACCCAGATGGCCTGGAACTCACTATGGAGACCAAGCTGGCCTTGATTTCACAGGGCTCCATCTGCCTCTGCTTCCTGAGTGCTGGGATTAAAGGCCTGGGCCACCACGCCTGGCATTCTGTTAGCCTTTTTGTCTTTTTGGTTGTGAGCCTGAGTCTTTTAACAGCTGTGCCAGCTCTCCAGCCCTCTGCTAGCTAGCCCCCCCCTTTTTGGGGGGTCTTTTTGAGATAGGATCTTTTATAGCTCCAGCTGGCCTGGAACTTCCTATGTAGACCAGGCTGGCCTTGAACTCACAGAAATCCTCTTGTCTCTACTTCCTTTTGCTTGCCCTTCTATATAACCCAGGTCCACCTTTGTGGGGATGATGTTGCCCACAGTAGGTTGGGCCCTCTCACATTAAAAAAAATATATTTTTTTTTATTGCTTAAAGAATTTCATACACTGTAGTTTGATCATATTCAGACTCCTCACTACCCCCCATCTTACTCCCTCTCCTGACTTTATGTCCTCTGTTATTATTTGTCTTTTTTTTTTTAAAGGCCCATTGAGTCTAATCTTTGTTTTCCAAGTGCTTTTAGATGTAGGTCTGTCCCTTGGAGTGTGGCCAACCGACTAGGCATCATACTAATAAGAAAAACTGACTCTCCCTTTCTCAACATCTATCAAATGTCAATAGAGCCTCAGTAGGGCTTAGGTCTTCCATGTTGGGGCTGTGTCTGGCTTGGGTTTTCAGAGGTCTTATGCATGCTGTCATAATGAGTACTGTGGGTTCATATGTGCAGTTACTTTGTGGTGTCTAGAGGATACAATTTCCTTGTATTTATCTACCACCTCTGACTCCTACAGTCTTTCCGTGCCTCTCTTTTTTAATGATCCTTGAGCCGTGGGAGGAGAGGGTACAATATAGGTATCCCATTTAGGGCTGAGTACTCTGCAGTCTCTTATTCTCTGCGTTTGTGGATTTCTATGTGAATTGTCATCTGTTGTAAGAAGAACTTTTTCTGGTAAGAGTTGAGAGATGCCCTAATATGGGTATCACAGTAAGTCATTATGAGTCAGTTTAATATTATGTCTGTTTAGCAGAATATTAGTAAATTTTCTCCTATGGTCTGTGACCTGTCTAGCTCCAGGTTCTTAGGCCTGTTAACAGTAAAGTGGGCCTTAAATTCAGTTAGAAGGTTGTTGATTATTCCCATATTTGTGCCACTATCGAACCAGTGGGCATATTTTGCTAAGTCAGTTGCTACTGTAGCTCTCAGGGTTCACAGCTGGGTAAGGTTGATGATTACCTTTCTGTGCCAGTAACATGCACAGCACTTTCTAGTGCTATGAAAGCTAGCCAGCAGAGATGTAGCTTCAAGGACAGTACCAGTTAGATTTCACCTGGCTTGTGACTGCAACTGCAACTCAGGAAGATAACATCAGCAATAGGGTCTTACCATCAAGTTCTGATTGGTGGCCAGGTGCAATGGCAATTAACATTGTTTTAGGATTTCTGGGATCCCTGGTCAACAACTCCAAAAGAGGGAGTTCATTCCTGGCACAGGCTTTTCATTTACCAGCCTGTGTTGTGTATTAGGGCTACTGAATCTGTTATAGGGTAACTACAATTAAGCAATATTGTATAAGTTTATGGTGAAAAAAGCTTCTATAGTAGGTTTTCATATGATTCTTTCAAAAGATCTTTAGTGTTAGTTATCCCTCCTTTTACTACCACTTCTGCCCTATCCTCCCATTCCCAACCCCATTAAATCCATCCTATCCGTTATTCCCCTTTCCCATTTATATCACTACATTCTGTCTCCCCTCATAACTATCTCCCATGGTCTCTTATGTTTCTTGATCTCTAAGGATTTTCCAATTGAAACATACCCATCTAAAGATTCAGAGCTAGCATCCACTTTTGAGAAAGAACATGTGCCATTTGTTTTTCTGACTCTTGGTTACCTCGCTTAGGATGATTGTTTCCAGATCCATCTATTTACCAGTGAATTTCATAATTTTTTCTTTTTTAAATATTTTTATTTTATGTGTAAGTATATTGCCTGCGTGTATGTAAGTGCACCTGTGTTGTGCAGTGCCCATGGAGGTCAGAAGGAAACATCTGATTCCCCTGGAACTGAAGTTATAGACAGTTGTTAGCTGTCATATGGGTGCTAGGAATTGAAAACGGTCCTCTGCAGTGCTCCTAACTGTTGAGCCATCTCTTCAGCACCCATTTCATTTTTCTTTTTTCTTTTTTTCGTCTTTTTGAGAGACACGGTCTCTCTGTAGTCCCAGCTTACCTGAACTCACTGTATAGACCAGGCTGGCCTTGAACCCACAGAGATCTCTCTGCCTCTGCCTCCCAAGAGCTGGGACTACAGGCATGCGCCATCACACACAGTGTTCAGTTTTTTTCTTAAAAGCTGAATAATATTTTATTATGTGAATATACCATGCTTTCATTATCCAGTCATCAGTTGATAAACATCTAAGTTGTTTCCATTTCTTAGCTATCGTGAATAGGGTAGCAATGAACATGGATGAATAGGTATCTCTGTAGTAGAATTCAGTCTTTTGGGTATTGCCCAAGAGTGGTATGGGTGGATCATGTGAGAGATCAGGTTTTAGTTTTTGAGGAACCTCCACATTGATTTCTATAATGACTGCCCCAGTTCAGCACTCCCACTAGCAGTGAATAATTGTTCTCTTTCCCCATATCCTCACCAGCATTTGTCAAAGTTTGTTTTGTTGGATCTTAGTCATTCTAACTGGTGTAATATGAAATCTCAAAGTAGACTTAATTTGTATTTCCCTGATGACCCTCCCACATAAATCAAGATTGACACAGGCCAGTCTGATCTGGACAATCCCTCAATTGAGACTCCCTCAGTTGACATACAAACATATCACTCTAAGCCATAATCTTTCAATTTCTTCCATGTTTCCAAGATCTCATGTTAATATCATAATTTAAAACATAGTTCAACTTGGCTGGGTGTGATGGTGCATGCCTTTAATCCTAGAACTGGGAAGGCAAAGGCAGGAAGTTTGCTATGACTTAAGGCCAGCCTGGTCTAAGTAGTAATATGAGTTGCAGGCCAGCCAGAACTATATAGTGAGACTCTGTCTTAAAATAAAACAAAACACAGTCCAATTTTAAAAGTTCCACAGTCTTTAAAAAAATTCCAACACTTTAAAAATGCAGTCTCTCTCTCTTTTTTTTTTTTTTTTGGGTCTTTTTGAGACGGTCTCCCTGTAGCTCCAGCTGCCTAGAAATCACTCTGTAGACCAGACTGGCCTCAAATTCACAAAAGATCCACCTGCCTCTGCCTCCTGAGTGCTGGGATTAAAGGCGTGCGCCCGGCATCAGTCTCTTTTTTTAAGAAAAAGATTTTATTGTTATTTTTAATTATATGCATATGTGTGTGTGCTCTGTGTGGTATATACATGTAAGTGCAGGTACCTGCAGAGGCCAGAAGCATTGGATCCTCTATTAGGTGAGGTTGCAGGCAGCTCTGAGCTTCCTGATGTAGTTTCTGGTAATTGAACTCAGATCCTCTGGAAGAGCAGTATATAATAACTACCAAGCCATCTCTCTAAGTTCAATGTCTGTGGGCTCCTGTAAGATAAAAAACAAGTTATATACTTTCTTATTCCAAGAGGGAAGAACCATGGCATAGTTACAATCAGAAGCATAGCCCAAATCCAACACTGAAAATCCAAATTCTGTAGCTTAGTGCCTGGTATCTGGGACTCACTCATAATCTTCTGGGCTCCAAAGGGCTTGGCCAGCCTATATATCCAGCTCTGCCATCCACAGTACATACAATTTGTATTGTAAGCTCAGGTTGGCTGCACTTTATCGCTACCACTGTCCTTGGTAGATGCCCATGGTCTTGGTAGATGTCCATGGTCCTGGCATGTCCAATATCCTGAGTCTCCACTGCAGCTGAGGCTGCGCCTTCACCAGTAGCCTCCCTGGCCTCTCATCAGAGAATCTGACTCTACCCCATGGTGCCAGGCCTCAACAGCTCCATGACCCCCCAGTCTTGTATCTTTCATGCCTTCAAACCCAGTATCAGGTTGGCGACTTTTTTTTGTGTGTGTGTGTCTTTTTGAGACAGGGTCTCCCTGTAGCCCCAGCTGGCCTGGAACTCTGTATGTAGACCAGGCCGGCTTCGAACTCACAGAGATCTGCTTGCCTCTGCCTCCTGAGTGCTGGGATTAAAGGTGTACAATCCCTCCCCCCAGCTCAGTTCCCCAGCTGACCAGCATCCATTATCTCAGTGAAGCACAGAAAGTTTCACTTCCCTGGTGCTGATATCTTATTACTCACAGCTGATTCTTGAGCCCCAGCTGACCATCAACCAGAGCTTTGTAATCCAAAATATCACACAACCAGGATATAGTCTTTGCTTCCCTCTGAAACTTCATAAGCTGCGCCTTCATTGTCTGTATTTCTCCAGGATTCTTTCCAAATTCCCACTTGAACAGCCCATTGAACTCTGAGCACTCAATGGCTTTTTTCTAACTCAGAGTTCTAAAATCATCCTCAGTCTTCCCACAAAATAGTCATATTCATCACAGTAACAACCCTGTTCCTGGTACCAGTCTAGTTTGCATCTCTGTTTCTGTGATAAAATGCTGTGACTAAAGGCACCTTATTGACAAAAACACCTTGTTTGACTTAGAGTTCTAGGTCATAATCCATCATTGAGGGAAGTCAGGGCAGGAACCATAGAGGAATGCTGCTTGCTGGTTTGCTGTCTGGCTAACTTACAGGCTCATGCTCAGCCTCTTCTATAGCCCAGACCCACTTGCCCAGGGATGATATTGCCCACAGTAGGCTGGGCCTTCACACATCAGTCATCAATCAAGACAGTCCCTCACAAACATGGCACAGGGCAGTTTGGGTCTAGGAAGCTCCTCAGTTGAGACTCTCAGATGACTCTAGGCTGTATTCAGTTGGCAGCTGAAGGTAACTAGGACACTGGGTATTATTATGTCCAAACTGGCCTCAGCCTTCCTCCCAAGTACTGGAATTGCAGATGTTTGTTACCAGTTTGGCTAGGATTTGTTCTACTGTTTTAACTTCCTAACAGTCCATTTAAAATTAGAAGTAATAACTTCTTTGTCCCAGGATAAGCCTTTTTTCATTGCTTTGTATATGTGTATGTGGCATATATATATATACACACACACACAACACACGCACACACATACATTTGGGAATGTGTACATACATACATATATGCGTGTTTGCACATGTGTTTGTGCATGTGGAAGAGGTTGATGTTGAGTGTCTTCCTCAATTGCTTTCCACCATTGTTTTTGAGACAGGGTCTCGTTGTTTGGGTAGTGTGCTGGATAGCTTTAGTGTCACCTTGACACACCTGGGTTGAGGGAGCCTCTGTTGGGGAATCGCCTCTATTGGACTGGCCTGTGGCCATGTCTGAGGGGCATCTTCTTGATGAGTGATGTGGGAGGGCCTAGCCCATTGTGGGTGGTGCCACCCCGGGCAGGTGGGCCTGTGTTGCATAAGAAAGCAGGCTGAGCAGGGAGGGGCCAGGGGAGCAAGCCAGTAAGCAGCGTTCCTCCATGGCCTGTGCTTCAGCTCCTGCCTCCAGGTTCCTGCCCTGAGTTCCTACCTTGGGCTCCCTGATGAACTGTGACCTGGGAGATGTAAGCTGAATAAACCCTTTCCTCCCCAAGTTGGTATCGGTCAGAGTGTTTTGTCACAGCAATGGAGGACAAACTAGGACAGGTAGTAGGATGGTGGCTACCAGTGAACCCCAGTGATCCTCCTGGCAACTATGTCCCACTTTATATGACCATGCTAGAGTTTTGCACTCTGCTTGTCAGGCTTGTTCAGTAAGTGCTCTTACCCACTGAGCCATTTACCCAGTCCTCATTTAGACTCCTAATGCTGTACACTAGGACACTAATTTGGAGTTTGTTAGGACTAAGGATGGTCAGATTAGTGATGTTTACATTTCTATGAAATGAGTAAAGGTTTGAATGGAAGTGAAATTTCAGATTAAATGAAATCTTTATTCTTTTTAAGATTTGTACAGTTTTAGCCAGACATGGTGGCTCATGCCTTTAATCCCAGCACTGGGGAGGCAGAGGCATGTGCTCTCTTGAGTTCGAGGCCAGCCTGGTATCCATAGCGAGTTCCAGGACTGCTGGGGCTAGAAGGAGATCTTGGCTCAAAAAGACTAAATAAATA
>NW_008360304.1:1332233-1338890 GCF_000622305.1 Nannospalax galili | reverse complement strand
GCGTGGTAGTGCACGCCTTTAATCCCAGCACTCAGGAGGCAGAGGCAGGTGGATCTCTGTAAGTTTGAAGCCAGCCTGGCCTCCATAGCGAATTCAGGCCAGCTGGGATCCTGTCTTAAAAAGATCAATAAATAAATAAATAAATAAACAAATAAATAAATAAAATACAGTTTTGCTTTCCAAGCTGATCTTTTAAGTTACACTGATTATTTCTTTTCCCCAATATAGTACAGGTTGAACATCCCTAATCTGAAAATCAGAAACTCAGAATGTTCTAAAATAAGAAAAAATTTAAAATATTTTTAAAAAGTTATTTTATGTGTACAAGTGTTTTGCCTGCATGTATGTAAGTGTACCATGTGATGCAATGCCCACAGAGACCAGAAGAAGGTGTTGGATCCCCTGGAATGAGTTACAGATGATTGTTACCTGCTATGTGCTGGGAATTGAACCTGGATCCTCTGGAAGAGCAGCAAATGTTCTTAGCTGCTGGGCAATCTTTTAAGTCCTAAAGTAAGAAATTTTTGAATCAGACATGATGGTATAAGTAGAAAATTCCACATGTGATGATCTGTGACAGGCTGAATCGAAGCATAAGCATGCTTCAAGATATATATATGAACATAAATGAATTTCATATTTAGACTTGAGTTTCATCCCAGATAATCACATTATGTCTGAAAATGGTAAAACATTCAAGGGCTTGAGAGGTGGCTCAGAGGTTAAGAGCACTGACTGCTCCTGCAGAGGACCTGGGTTTGGTTCCCAGCACACACATGGTGGCTAACAACCATCCATAAGTCCAGATCCAGGGGATCCAGTGCCCTCTTCTGACCTCCTCGAGCATTTCTTGACATAGGTGCACCTACCTACATGCAATACACATACACATAAAATAAAAGAAAATGTAAAACATCCAAATCTCAAGCATTTTAAGTTCGTGATACTTAACCTGATTCTGAATTCTTACATTTTCGTATTTAATGTTTGTTTTTGAATTAATGCAAAATTTGCTCTTAAAGTTTAATTGCATAATTCATTACTACAAAGTTTAGCTGGTTAAATGTAATGACACATGCCTGTAATCTTAGCACATGGGAGGCAGAAGCATTGCAGGTTTGAGACCAGTCTAGGTTTCATAGAACTTATCTTATAAAAAAGCTAATTTTAACTTTATAACTTTTTTTCTTGGACTTTACAACTTTGTTTACTGTGAATATTGTTTCACTTGATAATTTAAACTTCCTTTTTTTCTTCTCTTTTTAAAAATTAAAAATTTATGTGTATGAGTGTTATGCTTGCATGTTTGTATGTATGTGTACCACGTGTGCCTGGTGTCCTTAGAAACTACAAGGGGGTGTTGGATTGGAGTTGTAGACCATTATGAGCTACCATGTTGGTTCTGGGAACCAAACCTATGTACTGTTTTCTGCCAGACTGGTAAGTGCTCTTTATCACTGAGCCATCTCTCCAAGCCTGTCCTTTTGATTTTTTTGTTTTTGAGACAGATGTTCATGTGGCTGGCCTTGAACTCCTTATCCTCCTCTTTCTACTTTCAAAGTGTTGGAACTACAGATTGTACTCTACCATGTTCAGCTTTCCTTGCATTAAAAGAATTTTTTTTTTGGTAACATACATTTATTTAATGTGTATATATATTTGTTGCCTATGAGCATAGGCATGTGGAGATCAGAGGACAACTTGAGGGAGTTGGTTCTCTCCACGTGGATTCTGAGGATTGAATTCTGGCTGTCATATTTGGTGGCAGGTGCCTTACCCATTGAGCCATCTGACAAGCCCCTATTTTATTTGTTAGTCTACCAGTATGGTAAATGCTCTCCTTCAGAATCTCTACATAGTTTTTAAGCTACCTTCCCCTCTTTTTTTTTTTTTTTTTTCTAGTGAAGATCTCATTCAACTTAGGTTGGCCTCAAACTTACTATAGCAAAGAATGACCTTGAACTCCTAATCCCCCTGCCTCTACTTCCCAAGTTCTGGGATTATAGGCCTGCACCACCATACTCCAGCTTTTATGTTTTTTATTTTAAAAAATTATTTAAAAAAGTTTTATGTGTATGAGTGTATTGCTTGCATGTGTGTAAATGCACTTGTGTCATGTGATGTCTGTGGAAGCCAGAAGAGGGTGTCAGATCCCCTGGAACTAGAGTTACAGTTGTTAGCTATCATACAGGTAATGGGAATCAAACCCAGGTCCCTTGAAAGAGCAGCCAATGCCCTTAACTGCTGAGCTGTTTCTATAGCACCCCCCCCCCCACCTTTTAAAATTAAAATTAAAATTTTACTTTTTATTTAGAGACAAGGTTTCCCTGCAGCCCCAGGTGGCCTGGAACGTGCTATGTAGACCAGGTTGATCTAGTCCATTTTTGGCTTTTGTTTGTTTTTTGTTGTTGTTTTTGAGGGTCTCATTGTGTAGCCCTGGCAGGCCTAGCACTCATTGTGTGGACTAGGCTGCCAGGCTGGTCTTGAATTCAGAAATTTGCCTTTTCTCTGCCTCCCAAGTGCTAGGATTAAAGGTATGTGCTACCACGTCTGGCTTCTCCCTTATTTCTTTTTCCTTGTTTCCCCTTTTCTCTCTTTCCCTTATTCTTTTACCCTTTCTCCTTTTCCCTCTCTTTTCCTCTCTTTCCCTTCTTCTCCCCCCTCCGTATTCCTTTCTCTTTCCCTTTCTCCTCTTTCTCCCCTGTACTTCCTCTTTCCTTTCCTTCTCCACTTCCCTTTCCTCTTCTTCTTTCCTTAATTTTTTATTTTTTGTTGTTGTTGAGCTGGTCTTTTAGCTCACTCTAAAGTCCAGATTGGTCTCTAACTCCTCATAGGAGTCATCTTACTTTAGTCTTGCAGGTGCTGACATCACCAGTGTGCATCTTGCACTACTACACCAGCTAACCCTACTCTGTTTGGATCTGTGATCTCATTAGCTTATTTATATACTATTGCTTTAGGTTAGATGAGGTCTTGGGGCTGGAAAGGTGGCTCAGTAGTTAAGAATACTCAGCTCTTATAGAGGACCCAGTTTTGGTTCCCAGCACCTATGTGATGGCTCTTGACCATCTATAATTCCAGTTTCAGGGGATCTAACACCCTTTTCTGGCTGCCATGGGCACTGCACGCATATGGTGCATTTAACATGTATGCAGGCAAAATACCCATACACATAAAAAAATAAGTAAAATCTTTAGTAGATTAGATGAGGTTTCACTCTAGCCCTGGCTGTCCTGGTTTGCACTATGTAGCATAGATAGGATGTCCTTGAGTTTATGGTAGTCTTCCTACCTTAGCTTCGAGTGCTGCAATTACAGGCATGGGCCAATATATTCAGCTTGTGTTGTAGTTCTAAACTAGTTTAGAAGTGGATTGATATATAATGTGGTTTTGATTTTGGGAAACAGATATGGTATGATACAGACTTTCATTAGAAATTAAGAGCCAGTCATGTTACTGACTGCAGTTATGTAGATGAATAAGAGAAGTAATAGGTATCAAGACCAACTTCATAGGACAGCAATACTTTGATTTTAGCTTATGTTCTCTTTCAAGGGAATTATCTCATTTCCTGTTTTATAGTGAGAAAACTAAAGCTTATGACATGATTGGAACACAAGAACAGAGAGAAAGAGCTAAAATCCAGTGAGGGTAAGGAGGAATGAAAATTAAAACCGAAATTAAAACAAAAAAACCCCACACAAAACCCACCATAAAAATGCACCTTGAAGCTGGGGCATGGTGGCACATACCTTTAATCCCAGCACAGAGGCAGAGGCAGAGGCAGAGGCAGGCAAATCTCTGTGAGATCAAGGCCAGCCTGGTCTATATAGTGAGTTCCAGGCCAGCCGGGGCTACAGGGAGACCCTGTCTCAAAAAGACAAAAAAAGAAAAAAACACCTTGAGAGATTTGTTCTATCAGATAAAAAAATTACCATTCAGTAAACAGCCAGATATTAACTTCAGTTTCACAGTGAGGAACAGTAAGAACACAGCCCTTTCCCTTTATGGAGCATGCTCTTTAATGGGGGACACAGGTCACAAGCATGATTATATAAGTTGGCTCTGTGCAGCAGAGGAAATGTGTATGATGATGTGAGAGTAACAGGAGACCTAATTTAGATCAGGGATGGGTAGTTGGCATGGTTAACACAGGAAAAAAGATATTTGAGAAAGTGATTTTAAAGGTTGAGATTTAGAAAAGAATAGAGCAGCCCAAATAATCGAGGAGCTAGGTGAGGAAGAGTAGTGCTGAACATGAGCCTTGATTGTTTGGGGATCAAATTAGGTAGAAATATTAGAGGTTAGGAACGAATTGTAGCTACATTGGAAAGCTATGTAGGGAGTAGTGTTGTGTGGTTTAGTTTTAATCAGTGGAAAATTTTTTTGTGCATTTCACTTAGATACCCTGGTTTTATCATGAACTCACTGTGTAGCTCAGGCTGCTAGAACTCATGGCAATCCTGCTTCATCCTCCTGCTGGTATTACAGATGTGCCACCATACCTGGCTTAATTTTTTTCAAGATTTAAAAAAAAAATTTATTCTTTTTATTTTATGTGTATGCATGTGTTGCCTGCATGTAGGTAAGTGTGCCCATGTTGTGCAATGCCCGTGGAGGTCAGAAGAGGCTGTCGGATCCCCTGGGACTGGAGTTACCGACAGTTGTTAGCTGCCATGTGGGTGCTGGGATTCGAACAACCAGTGTTCTTAACCACTGAGCCATCTCGCCAGCCCCTTTTTCAAGATTTTTAAGATAATCTGGGGACTATAGTACATAATGTTAGTAATCTTTGAGAAAAATTATGGTTCACTGTAGTTGGAAAGTTATCAATAGAGATGGGTAAAAGTGGACAATTTCCTATATAAACATTTTATGAACATTTTACCTGTATGTGTATAAGTAAGTGCACCATGTGCATGCAGTGCCCACGGAGGCTAGAAGAGGGCATCTGATCCCTTGGAACTAGAGTTATAGATGATTGTTAGCTGCCATATGGGTGCTGGTTACTGAGCCTGGGTCCTCTGCAAGAGCAGCAAGTGCTCTTAACCATGGAGCAATCTCTCCAGCCCCCAAAGTAGACAATTTTAGATATATTTTGGAAGTAGGTACGGACAATGTGGTGGTAGACTATAGTTGAAAAAAGAATTAAGAATGACCTACATGGGTCATCCACATTTCTCAGTTGGTAATGGTGCCTGCTGCTAAGTCTCATGACCTGAATTTGATCCTTTGAAGTCACATGATGGAAGGAGAGACTTGGCTCCCAAAGATTGTTTACTGACCTGCACAATCACTCTGTGGATGTGCATGCACATATATACACAAATAACTTTAAAAAAAGAAGACCTATAGATTCTTAACATCTAATTGAGATCATAAAATCTGGAACAGGTACAGATATAGGGGGAAGGGAGAAGCTAAAAAAGCTAGATAGAGAGGATAAGAAACTTGTTCCCTGAATCCTTTTTCTTATTTATTTACTCTTATTTAGTGTGTGGTGTATATGTGTTTTTGTCAGTGTGTTTGTGTATGGTATTTAAGTATGTGTGGAGGCTTAGAGGTTGACATGAGGTTTTTGATTGCTCTCCACTTGAACCCAGAAATTGAAGATCTGGCTAGTGTAGCTAACTAATTTGTTCTGGAGAGCCTATCTGTGGACCCAAGCACTGGGATTGTAGACGGGCTGCTTTGCCTGTCCAGCATTTATGTCCTTACACTTCAGAGGCAAGTGCATAATATTTCTTTCTTTCTTTCTTTTTTTTATTTGGTCTTTTTGAGACAGGGTCTCCCTGTAACCCCAGCTGTCCTGGAACTCACTATGTAGACCAGGCTGACCTTGAACTCACAAGGATTCCCCTGCCTCTGCCTCCCAAGTGCTGGGATTACAGGCGTTTGCCACCACGCCTGGCTGAGACAAGTACTTAATATTTCATGGCATAGATTTAGTATGTTTTGGTATTCATTCCATTGATGAACATTTATTCTATTTTCTTATTTATTACTACAGGTAATGCTTCAGGGAGTATATTTGTTTCTTTAGGTTCAGTCTTTAGGGGGGAGATTCTGAGAATAGAAATTGCTGAGTTAGTATGTACTTATCTGTTTTACTATCAAGTTATCTTCCATGAAATCATTATACCAACTGCGTTTCCGCCTATTTTCCTATGTTCTTCTTGACTTTGTTGTTTGTTTGGTTTTTTTTCTTTTTCTTTTTCTTTTTTGTCTGTTTTGAGACAGGGTCTCCCTATAGCCCCAGCTAACTCACTGTAGACCAGCCTGGCCTTGAGCTCACAAAGATCTACCTGCCTCTACCTCCCAAGAACTGGGATAAAGGCGTGTGACACCACGGCTGGCTTTTGTATGTTCTTTTTAAAAAAAATTTTTTAAATCAGTTTTTTAAAAATCAAAAATTTTTTAAAATCAAAAAAATTTTTAAAAATCAATTGATGAGTGCATAATGAAAATGTGGTTCATTTATGAAGTTTTACTCAGCAGTAAAGAAAGATGAAATCATGAAATTTGCAGGTAAATGGATGGAACTAGAAGCTGTTATACTAAGTGAAGTAACACAGACTCAGAAAAAATAAATCAACATATGTTCTCCCTCATATGTGGATCCTAGAACATATGTGGATCATATTCTAGATCCTAGAA
>NW_008360304.1:1330800-1331681 GCF_000622305.1 Nannospalax galili | reverse complement strand
AGGACAGTTTTTGTTCCTTGCCCTCCTAGGTCGACTAGTTCCAGGGGACTATGAGCATCTCTCAAAATGTCCTGTAATGGTGGTGGGTCATTTGTCCTCTTGATCAAGGAGGCTAGGAGACCCCATGAGATGGACTTGAACCAGTGTCCAGTCTATAAAAAGGAGGGTCAACCCAGAGGAATCATTACCTCCATGCTTCCAAGCAAAGCAAACCGTGGTCAAGCAGGACCTTTGACTTATCTTCACGTAGGTGGAACTGGTAAAAGAAAGGAGCCAGGGGCTCCTCCCAAGCCCATGTGACCCCTGAGGAACAGATCGTCAAATGACCTTAAGAGTAAAAATAAATTGGTTTTATCTGGACCAACTGTATGGCCTTAAACACCCAAAAGGAAAGTATAACTGAAGATTAAATGGTCCAACATAATTTCATGAGTCCATATCTACAGCTAAAGGCTACGTAACAAGCAACAATGCCATATAGGAGATACCTTCTTTTGAGTTGTTGGCCAGGGTGGCCCAAGGGACTCCCAGATAGTAACCCAGCATAGAACTGTGAAAATGAATAGCAGACTCCAATCTTCTCTAAAGGACTATTGACAACTGATTGCTGCTAGATGAGGAACAGCTGACCTTCCTAAAACAAAGACCTCTAGATAGGCTGACTAGATTCACCAGATGGATAAGTAGTGGGGAAGGACTGGGGGTTCCAACAACACAGCAGACAGTGGCAGGAATATCAGAGTATAAGGGCTCTAGTGGTGGGATGGTGCTACCTGGGAAGTGGGTGTATAAATAAATATAAAATAAGATAATTCTTCAAAGCATAAAAATTTTCTCCTTAATAATTAGTAGATGTGAAAAACATTACCATTGAAATCGAC
>NW_008360304.1:1280866-1330707 GCF_000622305.1 Nannospalax galili | reverse complement strand
TCAATTGTATTAAAAATGAATTTTGCTGTATGAAACTATTTTAATAATGAAATGGAGATCTAAAGTTTAAAACCTCACTTAATTTTATGTCTTATAGGGTTTATACTGAGTACAATATTGTATAACTGTATCAATTCAACTGTAAACCTAAAAATATACAGCCAATTTTGAAAGAGATGCATCTTAGCTCTGGAAATTGTTATTGAATATGTCAAAAAAAACCCCTTAAAAACCCCAAAAAAAATTATTTATATATACATATATATATGTATATATATATGTAATTTTTTTGTCTTTTTTTGACAGGGTCTCCTTGTAGCCCCTGCTGTCCTGGAACTCACTATGTAGACCAGGCTGGCCTCGAACTCACAAGGATCTGCCTGCCTCTGCCTCCCAAGAGCTGGGATTAAAGGCATAGGCCACCACGCCCAGCCCAAAACAGTATACAAAGTCCTTTGAGCTGGAATTGAACCAGCGACTTAAGGATTACAGGGCCCTATCCACTACAGTCCTCCGCTCTACCAACTGAGCTATTGAAGGCCTCGCTTATTTATATTTTATGTGTATGAGTGTATTGCCTATATATTTGTAGGTGCACCCATGTTGTGCAATGCCTGTGGAGGCCAGAAGAGGGCATTGGATCCTTTAGAACTGGAATTTGGGGCTGGGCATGGTGGCACACATCTTTAATCCCAGCACTCGGGAGGCAGAGGCAGGCAGATCTCTGTGAGTTCATGGCCAGCCTGGTCTACATAGTGACTTCCAGGACAGCAGAACTGGAATTTGGGATGGTTGTTAGCCACCATGTGGGTGCTGGGAATCAAACCTGGGTCCTCTACAAGAGCAGTCAGTGTTCTTAATCCCTGAGCCATCTCTCCAGCCCTATGTATTCTTGAGTAGCTACTTTTTTCCTCCATTTAATAGTAATTGTAGATTTGCTGGCTGTTAAGATGGGAGTACAAGCAGGAGGATCCAGAATTCAAGGCTAGCCTAAGCTATGTGAAACCTGGTCTCAAGCAAACAAACAGACAAACAAAAGAAAATGTAAAAAAGCCTACAACAAAGTAAAGTACAAGTGCTAATTCTTTGTTACAGTCGTTACAATGTTATTTTAATTTACATGTCTTTAAGCTTTACTTATAATGTTTCTTTGCTTTGTAAACATTTTTTTTATGTAATGAGGTATATTCATTTCACTATTCCAAGAAATAGATCATTAACAAATATGTAAGATTTTACATAGGAACATGTAAAGTGATGTCATAGGTTATATAAGAAAACCTCATGGACATGAAAATATCTGAATGGGAAGGTACCAATAATGTAAAAATGTTAACTTATTTTCACCAAAATAATCTTATGAAGCTAAAGAAATCCAAGTATATGTACATGTATGAATTTAGAAGTAAAAGTGTTAAACAATGTAAGGGAAGACTTCTTCCCTCTCATTTCATCTACAACATTCTCTACCATAGAAGTAAACTGATACTATTTTCTTGAGTATTTTTTGTAGGTAGATTCTGTGTATTTATCCACTGTTCTATATTCTTATTTAATATGGGAGTTTGTTCCATATTAGCATTTTTGAAACAAGGTCTCACATTGCCCAGAGTGTCCACCTCTAAAATGCTGGGATTACAGCTTTTGAGCTACATTCTTAAAATTATTAAAATCTAAGCCTGGTGTGGAGACACAGCCTTTAATCCTAGCACTCAGGAGGTAGAGGCAGGTGTTACATTAGAGTTCTTTTGTTTCCAAGACTGCATAGTATTCTTTTTGGGTCTTAGTCATCTTGATTATTTTTGTGGTACTGAAGATTGAGCCTGGAGCGTCTACCACTGAGCCATATCCCTGTCTTGTTACTCTTTTTGACAGGTGTCACTAGGTTGCAGATTAGCCTAGAACTGAGTTGTTGCACCCCTAGCCCTCCCTTCCCTACCATTCCCTTCCCTTCCCCTCTTTTCCTTTCCCCTCCCCTCTTCTCCCTTCCCCCTCCCCTCCTCTCCTCTTTTTTTATAGACAGATTCTCACTTTCTTGGTGCCCCTTACTAGCCTGGAACTCATAGAGCTCCACTAACCTTTGCCTCCTGAGTGCTGGTGCTAAAGGCATGTGCCTGGCCATGTCCATCTGGATCTTAAATTTTTTTTGTCTTTTTGAGACAGGATCTTCCTGTAGCCCCTGCTGGCCTGAAATGTGTAGACCAGGCTGGCCTTCAACTCACAGATCCACCTGCCTCTCCCCAGTGCTGAGATTAAAGGCATATGCCACCATGCCCAACTTGGATTTTAATAATTTTAAGAATGTAGCTCAAAAGCTGTAATCCCAGCATTTGGGAGGTGGACACCCTGGGCAATGTGTGACCTTGTTTCAAAAAAGAAGACACAGCTGGGTATGGTGGCATACTGGGGTTACAGTAAGACCCTGCCTCAGAGAAGATGAAAAAAAATTTAAAAAAAGATAGAACAAAACAAAAAATAAAACAACACATAAGAAATCAGTATAATAAAAAATTTAAACATTGTTGAGAACTTTTTACACTATTTTATTTGACCTTGAATGTCTGATCTGGCTTCTAATTTCAGAGTGCACTATAGGCGTGAATTACCACATCTGGCTTATGCTGTGCTGGGGTTTGAATCCAGGTCTTACATACTAGGTAAGCACCCCTACCAACTGAGCTACATTCCTAGCCCTTTTGTTAAAAAATTTCCTTAATAAACACTATTTTTCTTTTTGTGCTCCCAGCAGTGCTAAACTGATTTGATTTTTCCTTTCTTAACAGTTTTTTTAATAGCTATTGCAAATAATGCTGTGATAAACATTATGAAACATGTGTCTGAATAGACATTATTAGAGATTTTGAAGGACATACATTGAGTAGATTTACTAGCTTACAGATTTACTTAAATGATAGCTTTCCAACGAAATGAAAATTGACCTGCCATAGAAATGATATGATTGTTTCCATTCTTCACATCTTTATAAACACCTTGATATTGAATTACTTATTTTGATGTTGTTACATAGTTTATTTTATGTGCAGGAACATGCATGTCATGGTATACAGTGTGGTAGTCAGAAGGCAGTTTGTGGAAGTTCTCTCTCTCCTTCCACTATATTGCTCCCAGAGATTGAACTCCAAGTGGTCAGGCTTGTCAACAGTACCTTTCCTAAGCCATCTCCTTGGGCCCTTTACAGTTTGTTGAGACATTCTCAGAATGTAACTCAGGCTGGCTTAGATCTTGCTCATCCTCAGAACTCTGAGATTATAAATAAATATATGCCACCAGGAATCTTTGCTGGACCATACACATTGGATGCTATTTTTAATGTTTAGTGGAAGTGCCATGTTGTATTGCATACTGGCTGTATATACTAACTTACATTCTTACTAACAGTGCATAAGGGCTTCGTTTTTTTCTGAATCCTTTAAAAAGGTTTTATTTTTAACTATGTATATGTGTGTGAGTATGTACATGTGAGTGCAGATGCCTGTGGAGGCCAGAGGCTTCAGATTTCCTGGAGCTGGAGTTAGAGGTGGTTGTGAACCACCTGACCTGGGTCTGGGAATTGAACTTGGGCCCTCTCTCACAGCATAAGAGCTTTTAACTGCTAATTTGTATCACTGGCCCTATATTAGTTACTTTTCTGTTGCTGTAATAAAACACTATGAGGAAAGTAACCTATAAAAGGAAGAGTTTACTTGGACTTAAGGTTCCAGAGGGAAAAGAGTATATCATGGCTGGAAGTGGTGGAGGCATGGTAGGAGGCATCTGGGGCAGAAACCTTAATGTCCACATCTTCAAGCATTGTAGCAAATAGAAAAAGATCATCTGGAATGGAAAGAAGCGAACTCTAAAAATCCATCCCTACTGTTTCCTTCCAGCTAGGCCACACCTCCTAAAGGTTTCATGATCCTCTCCAAATAGCACCAACTGACCAAGTGTTCAAAAAGTTAAGCCTATGAGACACTTGTCATTAAAACCACCACAAGCCCCAACATTTTAAAAACTATTTTAAAATTTTATTATTTTTATGTGTATGAGTGTATTGCCTACATGTATATACATGCACCTATGTTGTGCAATGCCTGCTGAGGTCAGAAGAGGGCATTGGATTCCCCTGGAACTGGAGTTTATGCATGGCTGTTAGCCGCCATGCAGGTGCTGGGAGTTGAACCTTGATCTTCTGTAAGAGCAGCTAGTGCTCTTAATTGCTGAGCTGTCTCTCCAGCCCTAACATCTTTAAAAATAAAGTATCTGTTTAAACTCTTGTGAGAAATGGAATCTTATTGTAGTGTCTGATGACTAAGGAAATGTGCTTTTTTTCCCAATAAACTTAGTGGCTATTAGTATTTGTTCTTTAATATCTGTGTGTCTATTGAAATGTGAACTACCTTTTTTTTTTTAACTTTAAAAAAAAATTATTAATTTTATGTGTGTGCATGTATTGCCTGCATGTAGGTAAGTGCACCCGTGTTGTGCAATGCCTGCGGAGGTCGGAAGAGGCTGTCGGATCCCCTGGGACTGGAGTTACGGACAGTAGTTAGCTGCCATGTGGGTGCTGGGATTTGAACCTGGGTCTTCTGCAAGAATAACCAGTGTTCTTAAATCCTGAGCCATCTCTCCAGCCCCTGAACTGCTTTTTAATAAATAATTTATTTTTATTTTGTGTATGAGTATGTTGCCTGCATGTGTGTAAGTGCACCATGTGCATGCACTACCAACATTGGCCTGAGGAGGGCATCAGATCCTCCTGGAACTGGAGTTATGGAGGGTTGCTAGCCACCTGTAGATGCTGGGAACCAAATCCTGGTCCTTCTACAAGAGCAGCCAGTGCTGTTAGTCACTGAACCATCTTTCTAGTCCCATCACTGGGCTCTTTTAAAAGCAATATTTTGAATTCTTGCTCTACAGTTCTTCATTTTGTCTTTGCTCTCAGGTACTACAGAGTTAAGGAAGTTTAGTAGGTATATTTTTTTCATTTTTCTCATATTCTGATGTTGAAAATTGTTTATTTGTTGGGATAATATCTCTTCCATTTTTGTGTGGTGGCCTTCTTAGTGACTTTTTTTGGTGGGGGTTCTTTTTGAGACAGGGTCTCCTAGCTCTAGCTGGCCTGGAACTCGCCAGCTCGAGGCTGGCCTTGCATTCACAGAGATCCACCTGCCTCTGCCTCCCAAGTGCTGAGATTAAAGGTGTGCATCACCATCCCTGGCTTCTTAGTAACTTAAAAAAAACCATTTTACTATTTTCATTTTATGTGTATGAGTGTATTTCCTGCATATATGTAAGTGTACCCGTATCATGTAATACCTGTGGAGGTCAAGAGGGCGTTGGATCCCCTGCAACTGGAGTTATGGATGGTTGTTAGCTGCCATGTGGGTGCTGGGAGTGGAAACTGGGTTCTCTGGAAGAGCAGTCAGTGCTCTTAACTGCTGAGACATCTCTTCAGCTCCCTTTTGGGAAAATTTTAAGAATGGTTGCTAATCTTGAAACGTTGGTAGGATTTATAAGCAAAGCTATCTGTCCTAATCTTATTTTTGCTTGGAAGTTTCTGATTAATGATTTAATCTATGCCATCTGTCTCCCTCTCCCTTCCAAGAGCTTGGATTAAAGGTATGCACCTCTAGGCCTGGTGATTTGAGAGGGCTTTACATTTTTTTATAGATAACTTTTCATATATCCTAGGCTAGCCTCAAATCCACTGTATAGGTGAGAATGACCTTGAATTTCTAATTCTCTTGTCTCCAACTCCAGAATGCTAGAATTATAAACCTGTGCCACCATACCTGGTTTATGTGATGCTGGGAATTGAACACAGGACTTCATGCATGCTAAGTACTCTATAAGATACATCTTTATTGTATTGGCTTGTTGCCTTGCAATGATAATAAAAGAACACTTCAAAAAAATTTATTTTTAGGTCTATGAGTGTTTTTGCTGTATGAAAGGGTACCATATGCATGCAGTGCATACATAGGCCAGAAGAGGGCATCAGATCCCCTGGAACTGGAGCTATGGATGGTTGTTAGCCACCATGTGAATGCTAGGAACCAAACCTGGGTCCTCTGCAAAAGGAACCAGTGCCTTTAACCTCTGAGCCATCTCTTGAGCTCTGTAAATTTCTGACTTTTTCTTTAGGACTTTTTATTATTAAAATTAAAATTTTTTATTTTATGTATATGAGTGTTTTTTTCTTGTTGTTGTTGCTAAATTTTTTGAGACAGGATCTCCCTGTAGCCCCAGCTGGCCTAGGACTCACTATGTAGACCAGACTGGCCTCACTCTCAGAGATCTGCCTTCCTCTGCCTGCAAAGTGCTGGGATTAAAAGTGTGCCCTACCATGCCTGGCTGTGTTTTGCCTACATATATATAAGTACACCTGTCTGTGCAGTGACTTTGGAGGCCAGAAGAAGGTGTTGGATCCTCTGGAACTAGAGTTCTGGATTGTTGTTAATGCTGTGTGCTTGCTGGGAACTGAACCCGGGTCCTCTGCAAGAGTAGGCAGTGTTCTCAATTGCTGAGCTATCTCTCCAGCCCATTATTATTAAAATTTTAAATTGATCATATTGATTGAGAACTGTAGCAAGTGTCACAAACACATTAATTGATACTCTAGTATGGTATAAAGAAGAATCTAACTTAACTTCCCTTGTAATTCTTTTAAGGTTCTTATAAAGCTTTTAGATAGGCTTCTAAGTGAGAGAGTGGTTATTTTTTGAGACAGGCTCTCATTCTGGTAGGCTTATAAATGAGAAGATGATGTTATTTTGTTTTTATTTTGAGACAGGGTCTCACTCTGAAGCTCAGGCTGGACTTGGACACTGTCTTCATGCCTCAGCTTAATGGGTACTGGAATTACAGACGTGCACCACTATGATTGACTGAAAACGATGAATATTTTTTGTTGAAGCACTTTAAGGTACTTTTTTTAATATGTGAATTTCTTTTCTCTTTTTTAATGAAGATTTCTGGTTTTTTTTCCATCAGTACACAATGATAATTTTCTTGTTATATATCACCATTTACATTTAACTACTCCCTTTTCATGGTTTTCTTCTGAAAACGCCTATTGAGTTTTCTGACTGAACCAAAATAAACTTGAAATTGTGAAAGCATTCAGTTTATGATGATGAAATATTTGTAGCCAAACTTAGTATTAACAGAACAAGAAAAAGACTAACTTATTGAAATCCTGAGTTACATTCATAGTTATGTGCCAATTGTTGAGGAGTTCAGTGGTTGATTAAGAGTGTATTTGATGACTTTCATAGTCAAGTTACTCTTTGAATTTTAAAAACAGCCCTGTTTACCATTTTTATATCATTTACTCTAGGGAACAAAAATGAAGCTCAGGGAAGTGCCAACTAGAAATTGACTTGAGGTAGAAAAGTAGCTAAGCAGATGGTTTGTACAATGGTAGAATAGTTTCCTGGTATGCTTGTTGCCCGGGGTTTGATCTGCAGCAAAACACAAATGTACATGCGTGTTTGTACACACGGAGAAATGTGGCTAAATGGAGTAGATTTTATTTGGGTAATAGGAAAGTATAAAATTTTGGATTGTCTTTATAGGATTAAGCTAGTGTGTCATGGTTGAAACATACTTTCAGTAATACTTGGAAGTGACCAATTTTATTTATAGTCTAAAAATTTGAAAACATACTTAAAGTTTGGTAGTCTGGGTAAAATAGATTGCTACAGAGAACTAATTGTGTGGTAAGGAGAATCCTACTATTCTTAATCTATGTATGTTCTGAGGAGACTGAATTGACACTTGGTAGACAGTAGAGGATACTGTTAGTTCTAGCTTTTCTGTCTCAGTTTTTTTCTTTTTTGGTAGATACAGGCTGGGGTCTTTTTTTCATTTCTCTGAAAATTGTTGGTTTGGATACTTCCTATCTCAAACCCAGTGAATATTAAATATAATTTCAAATTTATTATTTTAAAAATATTTTATTATTTTTATTTTATGTGTATGAGTGTATTATCTGCATGTATGTGAGGACCCCTGCTTCAAGCAGTACCTGCGGAGGTCAGAAGAGTGTATCGGATTTCCTAGGAACTGGAGTTACGGAAGGTTGTTAGATGCCATTTGAGTGCCTGGAATAGAACCTGGTCCTCTGTAAGAGCAGCCAGTGCTCTTAACTGATGACCCATCTCTCTCCAGCCTCTCAACTTCATTATTTTTAAGTTTTCCTTACTTTTGTGATGTTGGGGATCAAACCCAGGGCCTTGAGCATGGTAGGCAAACACTCTTTCACTGTTTTATTACACTTTTTAAAAATATTTTGGCCGGGCATGGTGGCACACACCTTTAATCCCAGCACTTGGGAGGCAGAGGCAGGTGGATCTCTGAGTTCAAGTCTAGCCTGGTCTACATAGTGAGTTCTAGGACAGCTGGGGCTACATGGAAATCCTGTCTCAAAAAGACCAAAAAAAATTTTTTTTATTATTTTTATTTCATGTGTATGCATGTATTGCCTGCATATAGGTAAGTGCACCCATGTTGTTCAGTGCCCGCGGAAGATAGAAGAGCCTGTCCAGATCCCCTGGAACTGGAGTTACAGATAGTTGTTAGCTGCCATGTGGTTGCTGGGATTCGAACCCGGGTCTTCTGCAAGAACAGTCATTGTTCTTAACCACTGAGCCATCTCTCCAGCTCCTATTACACTTATTTGAGACAAGATCTTGTCATGTGTCCCAGGCTAGCCTGGATTTTTTGTGTAGCCCGAAGTGACCTCAGTCTCTCTGCCCTCCTTATTAGCATCTTTAATGTGGGATTACAGGTATACACAATTACACCTAGCCTATTTTTAAAAACTTGTCTTTTAATCTAGCCCTTTGGGCTTCATATTTCTTTCTTTTAAAGTTGTATAGCTTGAATATTGATGTGATTAATTGAATTGCTGCATTTTTAGAAAATCGAGCTTGCATTTTTATTTTTTTTTCTATTTTCTCCCTGTTTTCTATCTAGACAGTCATAATAACTTTAACTTTGACTAGAGTTTTGCTGTCATTTTATCCCTCTTCCCCTTTTTTACAGTATGAAGTAATACTTAACAAATTATATCTTCAGAAGTAGCATTTTTTTAAATATTTTATTTTCTGTGTATGAGTATATTAAATATATGTAGGTAAGTGTACCCATGTTGTGTAGTGCCCAAAGAGGTCAGAAGAAGGTATTGGATCCCTTGGAACTGGAGTTACAGATGGCTGTTAGCTGCCATATGGGTGATGGGAATTGAACCTGGGTCCTCTCTGCAACAGCAGTCAGTGCTGAGCCATCTCTCCAGTCCCCAAAACTTTCTTCTTTTTAAGATTTATTTTCATTTTGGTGTGTGTGTCTCTTTTGTGTGTGTGTGTGTGTGTGTGTGTGTGTGTGTGTGTGTGTGTATATATGTCTGTGTCTGTGTCTGTGTCTGTATGCCCATGGAGGCCAGAAGACCTCGAATCCCCTTGAATTGGAGTTACAGGCAGTTGTGAGCTGCCCAGTGTCAGTACTGGGAACTAAACTTTAGTTGTCTGCAAGAGCAGCAAACTCTCTTAACCACCTAGCCATCTCTCTTATCCCATAGAACTTTCTGTTTTTACTGACCTTAACATGTAATTAATATTACTATAACATATTAAATCATACTAGGTATGCTTTTATCCTTTTAGTCTAATCACTACAAAATAAAATTTTAAGTTTCACTTGTGTAAGTTTGTGTATCCAGTGGCTTAAAATATTTTCATACTGAGGTTGCAGATGTAACTCAGTGGAAAGCCTTGGGTTTGGTACCCAGTATTGGAAGTGCCTTGGGGGAGGAGAGTACAACAAAAGAAACCCAAGAGGGGTTTTTTGGGCTATCAAGATGGCTTAACAGGTAAAGTCACTTGCCACAAAACTTGGTGATCTGAGTATGATCCCTGGAACTCACATAGTTGGAAGGAAAAAACTGATTCTGCAGGTTGTCATCTGACTTCCAGATGCACACCATGGTATATGCACCCCCCCCATCCCTGCACATGATAAATACATGTAAAAGTTTTAAATTAAATTTTCATATGGTATGTATGATTTTTTGTCTGGCCTTGAATTACAGAGAGAAGCGCCCCGCCCCCCGCCCCCCCTGCTTTTTGAGACAGGGTCTCCCTATAGCCCCAGCTGGCTTGGAACTCTATGTAGACCAGGCTGGCCTTGAACTCACAGAGATACACCTGCCTCTGACTCCCCAGTGCTGGGATTAAAGGCGTGTGCCACATGCCCTACTGGGCCAGCTTTCTTTCTTTTTTTTAAATTTTATTTAAGAGTGTATTCCTGCATGTATGTAAGTGTACTTGTGTCATGCAATGCCCACGGATGTCAGAAGAGGATGTCAGATTCCCTTGGAACTGGAGTTACAGTTGTTAGCTGCTATGTGGGTTCTGGGAATCAAACCCCAGATCCTCTGCAAGAGCAGCCATTGCTCTTAACTGCTGAGCCATCTCTCCAGCTCCTGGCCTAGCTTTTTTAAGAAATGATATTTTTTCTCTTCCATTCTGAAATGATACTTCAGTTAAGCAAGTCATGGACAGTTGTTAGATGAATATGAGTTACAGTAAATGAACTATGAGTAAATTACCTTTTGCTTATGGTACATATTCAAATTCTATATAGTTTAAACCTGAATTGTCTTTGACAAAGAATTTAAATTAGTGACAAAGTAGGCAAATTATCACTAAAGCTGAAGTCTTATGGTACACAAGCTGTTTGTTAATTCTGATACCAAAGAGGAAAAATAAAATTTAGAATGAGGATCTTTTATTCACAATGGCAGAAGGTCTTCCTTTCACAAAGCTATGAGATAATCCATGAATTCTCACATATTTAGTGGGAATGTTCAAGTTTATCTATGTATCATCTTGAAAGCCAATAGCACTGCTGAAGGAAGATTTTTGTTTTGTTCAACTGTCACTGTGAAACAAACCTATGATTTATTCAGCAGTTAACATCTTAGTTTCTACTTTTCAGTTACGTTTTAGAATAAAGTTTGTGACCATTAACTATACATTTTTCAGTTGCTATCTCTTAGCCAGTACATTTATATATACTATAGAGGAAAAAGAAGAGTTGGCTTAGTTTTTTGTTTATTGATTCCTTCATTGACTTATAGGTAAGTCCTAGTGACCACATGGAGTCATGTATGCGGTGCCAGCCTTCATTCAGCTCTTGCTCAGACTCAGCAAGTCAGTATTGGTCACTAATGCTGACAATCATCTTTTTTAAGCTTTAAAAAAATGATTTGTTTGATGGTCTCTCTGAAGCTTTTGTTTTCTTTTCCAAGTTGAAATATTTGCTCCTGTTCTTTACTAACATGCTGCTGTTCAGTTTCAAAGGCTTTGTTCATTGCTGCTGCTATTTCAGCCATCTGGTCAACATATAACTCCTTAGGATGCTATTCTCTTATATCTTCAGTATTATACCTGGATCATTCCTTTGGTTAGCCCTTACCACTCTAAATACTTGCTCTCAAAATTGTTCATTATAAGTCTCAAGGCATTCTGATTTTTTTTTTTTAAATCTTCTAGAGGAATATGCAGGTTTTTGTTCTCTCCATGTAATTAATTGGTTTATTTGTTTTCTTGCAGGATTCCTATAACTAATGTGAACTGTGACCAATTTCTTGTAGCTTTTTTTTTTTCCCTTGGCTTCAAACTCTGAATGCTGGGATTAGAGGTATAGCCACAATTCTAGTTAGGTTTCTATTGCTGTGATAACCACCATGGCCAAAAGCAAATTGGGGAGGAAAGATTTATTTTGGTTTACATTTCAGGGGGAAGAGTCCATAATGCCTTGCCTAGCATTGCAGTAGGAGGCTGAGCAGGAATCTGAGAAAGAACTACAAACATAAAGCAGAGACAGGCTAGAAATGGGGAGAGGCTCTAAATTCTCAAAACTTTCTCCCAGTGTTGTACTTCAGCTAGGTTTCACCTCCCCGTAATAGCCCTAAACAGCACTATCAACTGGTGACCAAGTGATCAAATGCCTGAACCTATAGGAGACATTCAAAGTTTGAATAAGAAATGTACCTCATAGGCCCAGGTGTTTCAATACTTGGTGGTGCTGTTTGGGGAAGTTACAGAACATGTACAGCCTTGCTGGAGGAAGTATGTCATTGGGGATTAGCTTTGAGGGTTTATAGTCCTGCCCCACTTCTCTGTTGCCCTGCTTCCTCTGCCATTATGGATTCTCCCCATGGAACTGTAAGCCTTTCTTCTATAAGTCCCCTTTGGTCATGGTGTTTTGTCGTAGCAACAAAAATTGACTGTTGATGATGCTGCTGCTGCTTCTGGTGGTGGTGGTTGTGGTGGTGGTGGTGGTGGTGGTTCTTCTTCTTCTTCTTCTTCTTCTTCTTCTTCTTCTTCTTCCTTCTTCCTTCTTCCTTCTTCCTTCTTCCTTCTTCCTTCTTCTTCTTCCTTCTTCTTTCTTCTTTCTTCTTTCTTCTTTCTTCTTTCTTCTTTTTATATGTATGAGTGTTTTGCCTGCATGTATGTAACTGTACCACATGCGTGCCTGTACCTGGGAAGGCCAGAAGAGTTGTAGGATCCCCTGCAACTAGAGTTAGGGACAGTTGTGAGACACCACGGTCAGGCTGCGGATGGAGCCCAGGTCCTCTGGAAGAGCAGTAAGTGCTCTTAACCATTGAGCCATCTTCCCAGCCCCTCTTGTAGTTTCTTTAAGCTCATAAACTTTCTGACACTGCTTCATTATTTGTTGAGAGCTGTGGACTGCTTAGAGATCCTCTCAATCTTTCAGCAAAGGCTTTAGCATCAGCAAGTGCCTTCTCAGTTGTGCAACTTCTAAAGGAGTACCTTAGTCCTTGAAAGAAGAGCTAAGCGCTGGGCATGGGTTGGAGGTTTCCATTTTCTCTGTCCCTTTACTAAGCCCATCAGCTGACAACTGAGGTCTGAGTGCCCAAGCCAAGTACATCCTTGTTCCCACCTCTTTGCCACAGAAGGCTGGTTCCAGGGTCTTCTGGGATTATAAGTATGTGCCACTGCCCCTGGTTTATGTGGTGTTGGGGAAGTGAAACCCAGCATTTTACTATGCTAGGCTAGGTTTCAGCGCTTTACCATTTGAACTACATTCCCAGTCCTCACTCTTTTTAAAATTTTTAAATTTAAAGACAGCCATAGTGGCTTGCACCTGTAATCCCAGCACTTAGATCCTGGGTCAGGAGGATTGCCATAAGTTCCCGACAGGCCAGGACTATATAATAAGACAGTGATCCAAAAAAATTAAGGAAATGATATAAGATGAAGTGAACATATTTTCTACCCCATCACTCACTAGTCATAGTGATAATTGTATTTATCTCCTCTTTAGCCTTTCAGTAGTTCTTTGTATTTAATAATTTTAAACCAGGATTTAAAACTTATACAGCCAGGGGTTATGGGTAAGGGTGGAGTGGCTTGGTTGGTAAAGTGGTTGCGGCACCAACTCCAGGACAGAGTTCAAACACATATAAAAAAGCCATGCATGATGTTGCCTATCTATAATCCCTGTGCTGGAGAAGTAGAGATCTTTGGAGCTTGCTAGCCAGCCAATCTAGTCAAATTAGTGAGCTTCAGGTTCAATAAGAGACCGTCTCAAAAATGAAAGTGAAGAGCCACAGAGGAAGAAACTGGATGTTGGTGTCTATCCTCCACACATGTGCACGCATATTCACATATGTACATATAGATGAATACAAAGTATCTGTACAACTGTTTCCTTTTTTTTTTTTTTTTTTTTTTTTTTTTTTGTCTTTTTGAGGCAGGGTCTCCCTGTAGCCCCAGCTGGCCTGGAATTTACTATGTAGACCAGGCTAGCCTTGAACTCAAGAAATCCATCTGCCTCTGCGTCCGAAGTGCTAAGATTAAAGGTGTGTACCACCACACCCAGCTACAACTATTGTCTCTTAAGTCAGATAGCTTTCTCTGTGAAGATGATAGGTAAATCACTTCAATTTCTCTCCATCCTGTCTACAAATTTACCTAGAGTATATCTACCCTTCACGTTTTTCCTTTCTGATTAATCCATTGATCTCTTTCTTGTCTGATTTCCCAAGGATTAGTCTGCCTTCTGTGCTACATGATCTTATCTCCATATGCTCAAGAACTTTGTTCTAGCATTTTCTTGATTCTGCCTTTTCTTTGGTGTCAGCATAGCTTGGCATTTTATTAGGTGCTTGGAGAATATTAGTTGGAGCTGGTGGCTCGAGGCTGTTCTCCCAGCACTTGAGGCTGAGGCCAGATTGGGTTACAGAGTGAGACTGTCTCAAAAAACAAGGAAGAATAGTTGAATAGAGCAGATCATTGGAAGGCTCTGGACTCTGAAGTTTAGAGGCCTTTGTATTCATACTGTGAGCTTTGATAAATTAGCGTCTTTAAGCTACAATTTAAAAAACAATACTTTATTTTTTTATATTTATGTGTATAAGTATATTGCCTGGATGTAAGTGCACCTGTGTCATGCAGTGCTCAAGGAGATCAGAAGAGCACATTGAAATGCCCTGGAACTGGAGTTATGGGCAATTGGCCATGTTGGTGCTGAGAATCAAACCTGGGTACCCTGCAAGAGCAGCCAGTGCTCTTAATTGCTGAGCTATGTCTCCAGCTACAATTTCTTAATCATTAACATGGGGCACAAATTATACCTACATTAATGATTGTTTAGGAGATTTAACCAAGAAGTGGATCATGTGAGCTTCCTGTAGCTGCTGCAACAAACTGCCACAGTGTTGGTAGCTTAAACAATAGAAATTTATTCTTACAGTTTTGGAGGCCAGAAATCTTACCGGTTTCACTGGGGTCAAATCAAGCAAGGTGTCAGCAACACCACATTTCCTCTGGAGGCTCTAAGGGTCACTTTCTCAAACTGTGGTCAATTATGAAAAACTTGGCAGTAATAAAAGGTTTCTGAACATGGAAGAGCCAGAAATTTAAAACCAAATAGTGAATCCTAGGTGTTTCTGACGGCACTCATTCATGTTGCATTGCATAATTTCACTGCAGCCTTTCTTCTGAATGGACAACACACATACCTTGTCATCTTGCCACACAAATGCCAACAAAAGCACCTCAGCTCAGATCCAGAACTATTGTATGTTATGAATGGCACTGTGTTACTCTACATACATTTTTCTGGTCTTATAGAAGCATAATAGTTTGTGGAAAACAAAGACTTAACATATTCCTATTATTCTTCATATAAGTGTCAAATTAGTGTATTATTTGGATTGTATTGTGTTAGGATGTTTGATTTTAAAAGTTTCTTTTGTGATGTGGTGGCTTTAATTTCAGTGCTTAGGAAATGGAGGTGGGCAGATCTCTGTGAAATCTAGGTCACCCTGGTCTCCATAAAAGTTCAGACCATCTGGTGCTACAGGATACCCTGTCTGAAAAACAAAAAACAAAACTCCCCTGCTGTCTTGAATTACTAGTTTAAACTTCACAATGTAAAAATTATTAAATGAGTTTTGGCTTGGGATTAGGACAGAATTTGTAGTAATTTTAGAAATGCTCTAAATGTACTATGTATTTGTGAAAAGTGCCATTCTCAGTATTGATTAATAAAATGAAAATTTATTGATCAACTGAGTAATGTTGAAAGTATTCTGTGTCCTTCAGACTCAGATAAGATTTAATTACTTACATAAAAATAAGCAATTCTGGGACTGGAGAGATGGCTCAGTGGTTAAGAGCACTGGCTGCTCTTCCAGAGGACCCAGGTTCAATTCCCAGCACCCACATGGTAGCTGACAGTCATCTGTAACTCCAATTCCAGAGAATCTTGACACCCTCTTCTGACCTCTGTGGGTAATGCACAATACGGGTGCACTTACATCCATGCAGGTAGTACATTCATACACATAAAATAAAAATTAAAAAAAGAGCAATTCTGTCTCAGTACATGAGTTTGCTTTCATCTTTAATAAATGATAAAAATTTATGTGTACCAAAGAGTTCTTTAAAATGAATTTGTTTTATTGTTAACAAATGTTTGATTTGAATTTCTGTTTCATAAATACTCAACATCGCTTGTGTAGAGGTCAGAGGACAGATTATGGGAGGTTTTTCCTTTCCTTTCCTTTCCTTTCCTTTCCTTTTCCTTTTCCTTTCCTTCCCTTCCCTTCCTTCACGGACATCTTTCCTTCCCTTCCCTTCCCTTCCCTTCCCTTCCCTTCCCTTCCCTTCCCTTCCCCTTCCCCTTCCCCTTCCCCTTTCCTTTTTTTTCTTGTTGCTCCTGTAATTTCTGATTGATTCTCCTGTCTCTAGTTCATGTTCTCTATCTCTGTGTACATCTGCGCGTGTGCGTGTGTGCACGTGTACACTTGTTCGTTCCAGGGATTAAACTCAGGTTGTCAAGCTTGCATAGGAAGCATTTTTACCTCCACAGCCATCTTTCGGGCCCCTGAATCATTTTATTTAATTCAGTGGCTATATGTGATAAATATTGAAGGGATTATCTTGTTAGTTTTTGACTTCTCTGTTAAAATTTGTGTTTATATATATATTTTAAAATATTTATTATGTGTATGAGTGTCTTGCCTGCATGTAGGTAAGTGCACCCATGTCATGCAATGCCCATGGAGGACAGAAGAGGCCATTTTATCCCTTGGAACTGGAGTTACAGACAGTTGTTAGCTGCCTTGTGGGTGCTGGGATTCAAACCTGGGTCTTCTGCAAGAACAACCAGTGTTTTTAACCGCTGAGCCGTCTCTCCAGCCCCCATGTTTGTATTTTTGACCTTAAAGTTTATATAGTAAATAGTACACCCTAGAAAGAGGTTTGTAATGGAAGTTTTCTACACATGATTACTGAAAATTGATGTGTTCCTTGTTATCACGCATGTAACTATGGATCTGAACTATATGAAATGCTTGCAATCACAATAGATTTCACAGCCTTCTTATAGTAAAAGAAAATAAACATACCTTTAAAAATATTTTCAACTAGCATATCAAAAAGTTACATACTCTAATTTATATTCCTTTTTTCATTTCCCTGAACAGGTTCTTTGGCATGGACACAAGTTCAGTGGGAACTATAGAATTGACTGATCAGGCTCCTGTTTTATTAGGAAGTACAGCCATGGCAACTAGTCTCACGAATGTAGGAAATTCATTTAGTGGTCCACCCAATCCTTTAGTGTCTAGATCTAGTAAGTTTCAGAACTCATCAGTGGAAGATGATGATGATGTTGTTTTTATTGAACCTGTACAACCTCCCCCATCTTCTGCACCACTGGTTCCTGATCAAAGAACCATAACATTTACATCATCAAAAACTGAAGAGCTACAAGGAAATGACTCCCAAATTCTTCCTTCCTCAAAAGAGTTGGCTTCTCAAAAGGGAAGTATAAGTGAGACAATTGTCATTGATGATGAAGAGGACATGGAAACAAATCAAGGGCAAGAGAAAAATTCCTCAAATTTTATTGAAAGGAGACCTTCTGAGAGTAAAAACAGAACAAATGATTTGGATTTCTCCACTTCAGGTTTTTCAAGAAGTAAGGTAAATGCAGGAATGGGTAACAGTGGTATCACCACAGAACCAGACTCTGAAATTCAGATTGCTAATGTTACAACCTTAGAAACAGGTGTAAGCTCTGTGAATGATGGCCAATTAGAAAACACTGATGGGAGAGATATGAACTTAATGATTACTCATGTAACATCACTGCACAACACCAACCTCGGAGATGTCTCCAATGGACTTCAGTCAAGTAATTTTGGTGTTAACATACAAACATACACCCCATCTTTAACTTCACAGACCAAGACTGGAGTAGGACCTTTTAATCCTGGTAGGATGAATGTGGCAGGAGATATATTTCAGAATGGAGAGTCTGCATCTCATCATAATCCTGGTAAGCAATAAATGGTAGTCTATCTCATATGAAATTTAAACTTTGTTTTTTTGTTATTTTTGTTGTTATTTGTTTGCTCTTTTGAGATAAGATCTTCCCATAACCCTAGCTGGCCTGACTTGCTTTGTAGATCAGGCTGGCCAGGATCTCACAGATGCCACCTGCCTCTGTCTCCTGAGTGCTGGGATTAAAGATGTGATTCCTTTTCATTGTAATAATAGGTGCTACCTTGTTTAGTTTCTTCATATGGAGTGTTATAATTTTGTTGACTGTGAAGTTTGAAATTTAACAAGAGTTGTAAAACAATTTATAATATTCTGTGGAGTAGAATATTAGTGAAAGTATGATTTATGTTTAAGAGGTTTAAAAATGGCCAGGTGTGGTGGTGCACACCTTTAATTACAGCGCTCGGGAGGCAGAGGCAGGTGGATCTCTGTGAGTTCAAGGCCAGCCTGTCTACATAGTGAGTTTGAGGCCAGCTGAGGCTATGAGGAGACCCTGTCTCAAAAAAAAAGATATCTTATATATATCTTAATATATCTTATCAATATCTTATATATTGATTTTTGCTAATACATATTTGTTAATGTTTTAATGTGTAAGTTGGAATGAAAAGATTAACAACATCCTTAAAGATGTTATGTAGTAAATTGCATTTATATTTATGTTGTTTCATTTCTCTGCATATTTTATTTTTTAAATTTTATGTGTATGAGTGTATTGCCTGCATGTGTGTAAATGCACCCATGTTGTCCAATGCCCAAGGAGGTCAGAAGAGGGCGTTGGATCCCTTGGAACTGGAGTTACAGACGGTTGTTAGCTGTCATGAGGGTGGTGGGAATCAAATCTGGTCCTCTGCAAGAGCAGTCAGCATTTTTAACTGCTGAGCCATCTCTTCCGCTCTCCATGTTTTTCAAACGTGGGCTGGCTGTTATTTTATTTCCTATCTCACTTTTGAAGAAAGCCAAACACATACTCGTTTTCATTTTTAAGCCGTTTAAAGGGGTGATTGACTTGCAGAAGGCTGTACATATTTACTGTATTCAACTTGATGACGAGAGAGAGAGAGAGAGAGAGAGAGAGAGAGAGAGAGAGAATTGTGCGCATGTATGCAGGTGCACCCATGTTGTGCAGTGACTATGGAGGACAGAAGAGGGCGACAGATCCCCTCAAACTGGAATTATGGATGGTTGTTAGCTGCCATGTGGGTGCTGGAATTCAGTCCCTGGTCTTCTGCAAGAACAGCCAGTGCTTTTAACTGCTGAGCCATCTCTCCAGCCCCAATTTTTATTTTATTAAAGACTGTCTCAAAAGGGAGGCCCGAGTGCTTCATGAGTGTGCCACCATGTCCATCTTGTTTTTTTTTTTTGTTTTTTTTTTGGGGGGGTCTTTTTAAGACAGGATTTCCCTGTAGCCCTAGCTGGCTTGGAACTCACTATGTAGACCAGGCTGGCCTTGAACTCACAAACTCACAGAGATCCACCTGCCTCTGCCTCCTGAGTGCTGGCCCCCGCTGTTTTTTTTTTTTTTTTTAAGATTTATTTTTATTATTTTAATTTGTGCGTGTGCGTGTGCACGCGTGCGTGTATATGTGAATTGAAGGTTCCATGAGGCCAGAAGAGAGTGTCAGATCCCCTGGAGCTGGGGTTACAGGTAGTTGTGAACCACCTGATATGGGTCCTAGAGATTGTACTCAAGTTGTTAGGCTTGGGAGTAGGAGCCTTTACCTTTTGAGCCATCTCAACCACCCCATACCCATTTATTTGTAGTATCAGGTATCAAACCCAAGGCATCATATCTACTAGGCAGGCACTCTACAGAACTACATCCTCAGCCTGTAGGATCATTTAACTTAATACTTGTGCTGAACTTTCCAGAAAGCTCTTTTAAGTTTAGATTGCAAGGTATATATTAGAAGGTACATGGTGAATTCAAGGCCATCTTACCTCAAAAGAGAAAAACAGTGTTATAGACACTTGCTGTTTATGTCAGTTCTTGGACTGATATGACTTGGACACATTTAGCTGCTATCATTTTATCTTTCTATATGAAACCGAGGGCTTAGGCAAGTGATTTAGGTCTCCTCTTCCTAAGTTTTAGGTCTCTTCCTAAATTTTTTTTCAGTACTGGTGGAGGTGAAAACCTGAAGGTAGGGGAAATGTAAGAGCTGATACATAAAGGAAGTCATACATTATTTCTACAACCTGAAGCTAAATTAAAAACTTAAAGTGCCGTTCTCCCCAAGTATAAAATAGATTCCATTGTTTAAATTGGCTTTTTAAAGTATGTGTTCAAAGAATAAACTTACAAGATTGAAAATCTTCAGGAGCTAATATTTGCTTTACAAAAAGCGCTTCTAATATCTGCTCAAGCATAATTTTTTAAAATTATTTTTATGTGTATGAGTGTATTTCCTGCGTGTATATAAGTGCACCTGTAACGATATTTTATTATTTTTATTTTATGTGTATGATGTAAGTGTACCCGTGTTGTGCAATGCCTGTGGAGGTCAGAAAAGGGCGTTGGTCTCCTTGAACTGGAATTATTGATGGTTGTTAGCCACCAGTAGGTGCTGGGAACTGAACCCAGGTCCTCCGCAAGAGCAGCCAGTGCTCTTAACTGCTGAACCATCTCTCCAGCCCCTCAAGCATAATTTTTTTTAAGTTTTGTTTTATTATGTTTTCATTTTATGTGTATGGATGTTTTGCTTGCATGTATGTTAAGTGCACCTATGCATGCCGTGCCCACAGCATTTAGAAGACAGTGTTAGATTCCTGAGCTATAGTTACAGATGTAGTTACTTTCATGTGGATGCTAGGAACTGAACCCAGGTCCTTTGCAAGATCAGCCAGTGCTCTTAACTGTGGAGACATCTCTTCAGTCCCATCAAGCATAATTTTTGATGGAAGGCTGGCACTTCTTTATAAGATGGAATTTTTGGTCTTTTTAAGTATATTTGCTACCTTTTTGTAGAGAGAGATTTTTTTAAAGTTTGTATTTGTATGAGAGACAGAGAATGAATATATTCTCATGTGTATATGCACATGTGTTTGCGAGTGCCCAAGGAGACTAGAAGAGGTCATTGAATCTTGAATCTTATGGAGTTGGTTGTGAGCCACCTGACATTTATTTATTTTTCTTTCTTTTTTTTTTTTTTTTTTTTTTTTTTTTTGAGACAGAGTCTCCCTGAAACCCAAGCTAGCCTAGCACTCACTATGTAGACCAGGCTGCCCTCAATCTCACAGAGATCTGCCTGCCTCTGCCTCCTGAGTACTGGGACTAAAGGTGTGAACCACAGTGCCTGGCTATTTTTTTTTTTTTTTCCTGTCTTTTTGAAGCAGGGTCTCCCTGTAGCCCCAGCTGTCCTGGAACTCACTATGTAGACCAGGCTGGCCTTGAACTCACAGAGATCTGCCTGCCTCTGCCTCCCAAGTGCTGGGACTACAGGCATGTGCCCATAGTATTTTTAGTAATTTAAAAACGCCTGGCTGTTTTTTAGTATTTTTAAAAATACTGTGTGGGGGCTGAAGCAATAGCTTAGCGGTTAAGAGCACTGGCTGATCCTGTAGAAGACCTGGGTTCGAATCCTAGCACCCACATGGCAACTAACAACTATCTGTAACTCCAGTTCCAGGGGATCCAGCAGCCTCTTCTGTCCTCCACAGGCATTGCATGACATGAGTGCACTTGCTTACATGCAGGCAATACATGCATACATATAGAATAAAAAATAATAAATTAAAAAAAATTAAAAATATTGTGCGTGAATGTAGGTATGTTTGTATGTATATGCTGTGTGTGTGTGTGTGTGTGCCCATGGAAGTCAGAAGAAGGTGTCAGATCTTCTGGAACTGTTGCTCTAGTTGGTTGTGAGCCATCTTACCTGGGTGCTGGGAACAGAATTTGGCTCCTACCACACTTTTTTTTTTAAAACATGCGTTCTGGGGGTTGAAGCAGATCCTCAATGCAATGCAGCAGGCACTTTACTAATTGAGCTATCTTGTAGCCCTTATTCTGTTTTTTTTTTTTTTTTTTTTTTTAAATTTACAAATAGAGATAATATGCTTTTGTTGTATAACATGTTGCTTGGAAATGTGCATACATTTTAGAATGGCTAAATTTTGCTAATTAACACATTCAGCATATGCTTTCTTTTTGTGAGACCACTTAAAATGGATCTTAGCCATTTTCAAGATTATAATACATTTGTTTATTGAAAGTAGACATTCCTACCTCTAACACTCTATACATCTCTCTAAAATTGCTACTTCATTAGCATCTTTGAGAAAAAGCCTTACTTTATAGCCCAGGCTGGCGTCGAATTCTTGTCAGTCCTCCTGTCTCAGTTTCTCAAGTGTTGGGATTGTAGATGTGAGCCATCCTGTGTGTTTAATTATCGTCATAAACTTTGGCAAAATGAGAAATTAAAACTATTTCTTTTTGATATTAAACTTAATGTTTATAAACACCCATTTGATTATTTTCTCTCTCTTTTGTTTTTGAGATTCTTGGATTTCCCAGTCAGCATCGTTTCCCCGTAATCAGAAACAACCAGGGGTGGATTCTTTATCACCAGTGGCCTCACTTCCTAAACAGATATTCCAGCCTTCTGCCCAACAACAACCCACTAAACCAGTTAAAGTCACTTGTGCAAACTGCAAAAAACCTCTGCAGAAGGGACAGACTGCTTATCAACGAAAAGGATCTGCTCACCTCTTTTGTTCAACTACCTGCCTTTCTTCTTTTTCTCACAAGCCTGCTCCAAAGAAACTCTGTGTTATGTGTAAAAAGTAAGATTTGCCTTTCACTGTAATTCCATGTGGTTGAATATTGGTCATATAAAATTTTAAGGAAAATTTCAGTTAAGAGGCTTGGGAATGAATTAACGTGTTTTAAAATTGATAAGCTACTTTAAATCTTGAAGGCCGGTTTCTAGGTGGCTTATAGATGGTCGTTTTGGGGTTCATTTATGTAGCGTCTTGTAATTAATTTTGGCTCATCTCTATTGGATTCCTTGAATTGGCAAAAATAGTGATTATTTACCTTATGTTATACTTTTTGTTTTCATGATGGTGGGCATCAAACCTCATGTAGGTACTCTACCTCTAAAGCTTTTATCGTGGCTCTTCAGGGCAACATTATTACCCCTTGTGGTGTAATTGTATTTAAACTACACATGCACACGCACACGCACACACTTGCCTATGGCTTTTTCAGACATCCTTAGTTTTATTGATGTCTCCTCCTCCTCGCTCTGTATTACCCCCTCTGCAGTTAAAGTGCCCCCTACTGAAATCCATCCCCATCCTCCCCTTTCCCCCATTTTCCCATTTCCCACTAGATAGTACGTATGTCCTACTATCCCCTTCTTTGGAGCTCTTCCCCCCTTCCCCCATGGTCCCTTTTCTACTTTCTTGGCTTCTATTTATGTACTTGCGTCTGAAAATTTGAAGTTAGAATCCACAAATAAGAGAGAACATGTGATATTTGCCTTTCTAGGTGTGGGTTACCTTACCCAATATATTTTCCAGTTCTATCCATTTACCAAACTAGACGGGTGTACAAGCTGCATGACCCAAGTTAGGGTGGGAGTGGTGGGACATTAATGCTGCTTCATTTGAGACAGTCTCCCTCTGTAGCCCAGACTAGCCCTGACTGCCTGTAAGTCATTCTGTGGCTTACAAACTTGTGGCACTCCCCCTACCTCTTTTCCCTAGTGCTGAGATTACAGGTATATGCTATTCTCCCTCCCCGTTTTTGTTTGATTTTTCAAATAGGGTTTTATGTAATCTAGATGGCCTTGAACTCCTAATCCTCTTACCTCAACCTTTTCAGTGTTAAGATGACAGGTGTGAGCCTCCATGACTTGGAAGTGGTGCATTTAAGCAGAAATATTTCACTTAGCCACGCTTGATACTCTATTCCTATGATATGATCCCTATGATATGATCTAGGAATCTCATGCTTGCTTCTTACTGAGGGGAAGGAAATTGAACAGGCACTGTCAGTTTAGTCTTTGACTTTAACTCCATGTAATTATGATCATTCTGTTTTAGTGTTTCCAGTGTCTGAAAGCCTTGTTAGTTTCTTTGAAGATAAATTGGGTAGTGTCAAGGATTTAATAATGTAAGAACATTTTGCTTTTTAATCTTTATCAGTTGCCAAGAGTTAAACATCTTATACTAAAAGTAATTTTCTGGTTCTAAAAATGGTGTTTGATTTCCATGATTCAGTCTATGGAAATTAAAATTTTCAGTCATTAGCTAGGCATGGTGGCACATGCCTTTAACCCCAGCACTGGGGAAGAAGAGGTAGGTGGATCTCTGAGATTAAGCCTAGCCTAGTCTACATAGGGAATACCAGGCCAGCCAGGGCAGCATAGTGAGAGAACCCTAACTCTGTCTTTAAAAACAAGCAAGCAAGCAAGCAAACAAACTACTACTCTTATATTTGATTTCTTTTTGAAATGGGATTTTAAGTTGTACCTCTTGTTTTTCAGAGATATAACTACAATGAAAGGAACGATTGTTGCTCAAGTGGATTCAAGCGAGTCCTTTCAGGAATTCTGTAGTACATCTTGTTTGTCTCTCTATGAAGACAAACAGAATCCTACTAAAGGAGCATTAAATAAATCAAGATGTACAATCTGTGGTAAACTAACAGAGGTTTGTATTTCTGTACTTTATCACTTAGTTCTAATAAGGAACTATTTAAAAATTCTAATAGCTATCCCATATGTTCTTTTCAGTGTGTATTTCTTGTAAAATGAGGATAAATAAAAGCTGTCTTTTAAATATTTCATTTTATATTTCTATTCTCCCAAAGGAGCCGACTTAGTTAAAATTATGTTATTTTTCTTTCCTGGGGTTGAGAACAGTCACAGACAAAAATCATAGTAATGTGATTGATTTTTTTTGTCTTCTTTTTATTGGTCTGGTAATACCTTTAAGTAAATAGGCTGACTATACAAAATAGACACATGCTGGAAAATAGAAGTGGAAGGATTTAAAAAAAAAAAAATCAGCCAGGCGTGATGGCTCATACCTTTAATCACAGCACTTGGGAGGCAGATGGCTCTATGTGAGTTCAAGGGCAGCCTGGTCTACATAGCAAGTTCCAGGCCAGCTGGGGGCTACAGGGAGACCCTGTCTCAAAAACAAAAAACTAAACAAGAAAGCAAAATTAAATTCATTAGCCGGTTATGGTGGTACACACCTTTAATCCCAGCACTTGGGAGGCAGAGGCAGGTGGTTGTCTGTGAATTCAAGGCCTGCCTGGTCTAAATAGTGAGTTCTAGGGCCAGCCAGGGTTACATAGTGAGACCCTATCTCAAACACAAAAAACTATCGGGGCGGGGGGGAAGCGTCCAAATTTGATTAAGATCTATTATATGAAATGCACAAAAACTCAACAAAAAATAATAATGCACTAAAAAGATAAAATAATACATACTGAAAGTAAGATAAAAAGAAAAAAAGAGAGAAAACTACAACCAAATAAAACCTAAAATAAATTCACATTCTTAATTATGTTACTAAAAGCAGCCTGTATATGCATACTTTGTTTATAATGCTGGCTTTTCTTCCTCCTTTTCTAGAACAGTGTACTTTATAATTACTTTTGGAGCTGTCTAAACATTTGTAGATGTTTATGAAATTTAATATTGATACTATGCAGACTGTGACTGTTTTCCTGTTATTTTTATATATTTGTTTTATTTATTTATTTATATTATTTATTATTTATTTTTGGTCTTTTGAAAGGTCTCCTTATAGCCCCAGCTGTCCTGGAACTCACTATATAGACCAGGCTGGTCTTGAACTCACAGAGATCCACTGGCCTCTGCCTTTCAAGTGCTGGGACTATAGGCATGTGCCACCACGCCCAACCTATTTTTATATATTTTTATATACTTATAGAGAAGCTCATAGTGCTATCCCTGGTAGACACTTCTTTTTTTTCCAGTGTCATGCATGTGTTCTCATGCATAAACAGTTCAAAGACTTAATGTGTTTTGATTTTCCTTCTGGGGGCATCTCTGTTGCTGTTGGATCACCTTGTTAGCTACTTGAAGACTAATATGTCTTTTAAAAATTCTGTTTTTCTTTTAGATTCGCCATGAAGTTAGTTTTAAAAATATGACTCATAAACTGTGCAGTGACCACTGCTTTAATAGATATAGAATGGCCAATGGTCTAATAATGAATTGTTGTGAACAGTGTGGAGAGTATTTGCCCAGTAAAGGAGCTGGAAATAACGTTCTGGTGATTGATGGTCAGCAGAAAAGATTTTGCTGTCAGAGTTGTGTCAGTGAATACAAACAGGTAATATATGTGCTAATTAAAATTAGGCCTTCTTTTGAGTGGGGTTGGAAATGTTATACTATTTGTACTGTGCAGCATTTAACAATATCTTGGAATCTCCTTTAATCCCATTATGTCTTCATGTTGAAGATTACCTACCTCAAATGAATTTAGAAAAAAAAGGTTGTTTTGAAAAATCAGGTTTTTGAAAACCAAGTTCATTAATTCTGTCAAGAACAGAAATTTATGTGTAAGCAAGATGACTTTGAGTGGAAAAGCACTTGTCTCACAGAAAGAGCCAAGCTTTTTACACGGAAATTCTTTCAGATTTAAACAGAACTATCTTGGTGTTACTTAAATCTATAACATAAAAAGGGGAAATGTATTTTACTTATTAAAAATTACACAGCAAAGTGTTGGAGGGGTGGCTCAGGGCTTAAGTGCACTTGCTATTCTTCTAGAAGTCAATTTCTAGCACCACATGAGGGCTCTGTCGCCCTCATCTGGCATCCATCCATCCATCCATCCATCCATCCATCCATCCATCCATCTATCCATCCATCCATTTATTATTTGTATATTTGGTCTTTTTGAGACAGGGTCTCCTGTAGCCCCAATTGGCCTGGTACTCACTATTATTTCGTTACTCTAATCCAATTCATATTGACAATTGTTTGGATATTCTTGTCTCATTCTGGTTTCATATGAATTTGAAGTTCTTCAGTCTTATAACTAAGGAAAGACTATACAATAAAAGCTATAATCATTCTAGATGTTTAATCTTTGTCATGCTGCTGTCTGTAACTGACTTGCTGTGTTATTTCCTTATGAGTTGCACATTGCCATTGTATAGAAACACAATGTAATTATTGCCCTTTGCACTCTTCAACTTTGGGGAAAGTATTTATTGTCTCTAATAACTTTATTGTAGATTTCTTAGGATTTCCTGTATTTCAAGTCATGCCATCTGTTTGTGAATAGATTTTTGCTTATTCTTTTCCCAATATGGATGCCTTTTGTTTCATTTTTGTTTGTTAAGCAGAAAGCCTGGATTTCTATCCTAGTCTGAAGGAATAAGGTGCCGCCTCTTAAGTCCTCGCTAGGCACTGAGACCAAAGTATGAAACACTACTCGGTCAGGCAACAATAGTATAGCTTAACTATTACCAACCACTCTTACCCAAAATCTTACTAAGGTGGTCTGATCTAGGAGAAAATCAAAACCAACAAATAGCAGGCCAATGCAGAAATTACAGAGAAGGCAGCAGCGAAAACTAAATAAAAAAACAAGAGCAGCTGGGAATGAGAGAGATGGCTTAATGGTTAAGAGCATTAGCTGCTCTTGCAGAAGACCTGGATCTGGTTCCCAGCACACATGTGGTGGCTAACAACTGTCCATAGCTCCAAATTCAGGGGATCCAGAGCCCTTTTCTGACTTCTGTAGGCATTGCATGGCATGAGTACACTTACGTATTACATACATACAGGCAATGCACTCATAAAATTAAAAAAAAAATACTTTTTGAAAAAGAATTCTCTGCTGGGCGTGGTGGTGCATGCCTGTAGTCCCAGCACTTGGGAGGCAGAGGCAGGCGGATCTCTTGAGTTCAAGGCCAGCCTGGTCTACATAGTGAGTTCCAGGACAGCTTGGGCTACAGGGAGACCCTGTCTCAAAAAGACCGAAAAAAAAAAAAAAAAAAAAAAGAATTCTCAAAACAACCCATTTTGCAGTTAATGAAAATTTAATTGTAATCTCTTGATTACTGTTTTAGAAAGCTTTGAGATTTCATTATAATTTGGTATGTTTTAACAAGATCTTAGGATATACTAGGCTACCTAAGAGGAATGAGTAATTTTTTTCTTTCTTTTTCGGTCCTTTTGAGACAGGATCTCTCTGTAGCTAGCCCCAGCTGGCCTAGAACTTGATATGTAGACCAGGTTGACCTTGAACTCAGAGAGATCCCCTTGCCTCTGCCTCCCAAGTGATGGGATTAAAGGCATGCATTACCACGCCCAGCTGGAGTGAATACTTTTTTTCAATGAAAGGTCAAATGTGGTGAAATCCCAGCAGTTCTGAAGGCTATGGTAGGCAGACCACAAATTCAAGGCTAGTCTGAGCTAGAGAGTGTTTAAAGGGAGTCTCTTGGGCTACCCTGGCCAATACAACAACTCAAAGGAAGGTTTCTCCTGTCTGGTACTGTTTCTTGTTATATACCCTTCAGCTATACACATGGGCTCATGTAGAGATAGATATTGTATGTGTAATTTGTTTGTAGGTTTTTGGACTAATACAATTCCCTCTGGTGTTTTATAGTAGCTAGGCACTATTTATCTCTCCTTTCTCTCCCTGTCTTAAAAAAAAAGTACAAAGAGGCCTGAGAATAAAGGTGAATAGTAAAGCACAATTGTAACCTGGGAGGCCCCAGGTTCATTCCCCTATACCACAAGAAAAAAGTGGTAAAATTCATGACATGGGTGCACTCACATACATGCAGACAATACACTCATATACATAAAAAAATGGTGAAAGAAAAATCTGTTTTTCTTTTCTATGTTTTTACACTGTTGCTTTTATCATTCCATCTTTTTTTCCTCTCAGTAATGGAGATAAAACAGATAAAGCATTGTTAAAAGTTAGAACGAGATTGTAAATCACAGTAGATAAATGAAACAACTTTTATAAATTATTGATTCCAACTTTTTATTCTAACAACCTTTCCTTAGTATACTTAAAAAATCTTTTTTAGGTCGGTAGCCATCCAAGCTTCCTAAAAGAAGTTCGAGATCACATGCAGGACTCTTTCTTAATGCAGCCTGAGGTAAGCCTACTTGAATAAAAATTTTAATTACATGTGTTTATGTATCTGTGTTTTTGTGGGTATGTATTTGTCATGATAGGCTTGTGGAGATCAGAGGACAACTGCAGGTTACTTCTACCATGTAAATGTCTGGAATTAAACAAGTTGTTAGACTTGGCAACAAGCACCTTCATCCACTGAGCTATCTCACTGGCCCTTAAGGCCCATTTTAAACCCATTTTCAAGCACTGGTACTTTTATAATTGTATATAAAAAAATCATTTAAATTTTGAAGCATATTAAAATGTGTTTCAGTTTTTGTTTTTCATTATCATTGAGGCATAATAATTATACAAGTAGATTAAAATTATTGTCTTAAATTGTATCAGATGGGGGAATTGGAGAGATGGCTCAATTGTTGAGAGCACTTGCTACTCTCCAGAGGCTCCAGGTTTGGTTCCCAGCACCCACATGAAGGCTAACAACTATCTGTAATTTGAATTCGAGGGGATCCAGCTCCCTCTTCTGGCCTTTGGTCACTGTACACATGGGTGCACTTACATGCAGGCAATATACTCATATACATAAAATAAAAAATAATAATGTCAAGTGCTGAGGTTTTTTTTTTTTTTAAATCTCCAGGAATTTTTAAATTCCAGTAAATTTAACATGTGTTTTCCTCTGATACACTAAGTTTTTGCCAGGAGATGTTTGTGTTCTTAGAAAATTGGTTTTCCAGCCTGGTATGGTTGTGGACACCTTTAATCCCAGGTTTTGGGAGGCAGAAGCAGGCAGATCTCTGTGATTTCAAGGCCAGCTTGGTCTACAAAGTGAGTTCTAGGCCAGCTGGGTCTACAGGAAGACCCTGTCTCACAAAGACCAAAAAAAGAAGAAGAAATTTGTTTTCTGATACTAGTTTTTAGTATATAGTACCTTGTGTACAGTAGGCATTTAATGATGGAATTTAAAGATTGTTTTAGATTTGCCTGCCTGAAAGGTAAAAGTAAGTGCTTTCTTGAAAAGAAAAATTCTTAGTCCTGAAGTTTTCTTTAGCCAGATGAATAAATACTAATATATATATAATCAGGAACAAAATAAGGAAATACACATGGATAAATTATTGTCAGATTAATCTATAGACCTTCAAATTTTTTCTTTCAATTTTTTATCATTAATATTTTTATATAGCTAATGAAAACTATTTTTTATCCAGGAGACAATCCGGGATCCAAAGGCCATTATTTCTCTTAAATTTCCTTCCCTTCTCTTTCCCCTTTTCTTTTCTCATTTGTCCCTCCATCTGATATATTTGCCATTCTCCTATTGTCCCATAACCACTAAGGGTAAATATATCCCCCCACTCCATTTTGGAGTGTTTTTTGTTGTTGTTGCTGCATTTTCTTTATGAAGACATGGTCTCATTATGTAGCCTAGTCTCTTGCCGCAGCCTTCTGCGTGTTGAGATTACAGGTATGTAGCACTGCAGCTGACTTCTTTCCATGTCTCTGCCCTCAGGTGGCTAATTTTCACATAGGCACAGATCAGCTCTTAGCAAGAGACCTTTTTGGGATACCTGTGTTTAGATACCATAGTTCCTTTTTGTTCAACTCCCTTGTCTTATGTTTTCTAAATTGTAGTTGTCCAGAACTTTACCTGTTTTCTCAACTGAGTAAAACTCCTGTGCCCCTAAACGGCTTTAGGCAGTAAGCTTTGGTAACTGTAGAGCTTACTTCAAAGTCGTTTCTTGTTTCTTGGGGATACAATCCTGGGGATACAATCCTGAGCAAAGTTGCTTCACATAATTTTCTTAGTGTTCTAGATATTACAGGTGTGATAAAGAAAAAGTATGTCCTTACACAAACACACACACACATGCACGCACATACATGCTTTTACTAGACTTTATAGTTTTTTTATTTAGCTATGTTCAGGGAGTCTCTTAAACTAAATCATTAGACAATAGCACTCTATTTTTTGAAAAAAGACTTAGATAATGATGATTGTTGAACTATTTGTTGGCACAATTAGTTTGCATTTGGATAAAGGAATAGAATTTTCATAGATATTTCCTGTAATCCCTGTGCTTGGGAGGCTGAGACAGGGGGTCAGAAGTTTTGAGGCAGCCTGACCCCAGTGGAGAGTATTGCTTCCTGCCCCCCATAAAAAATATGATAAAATGATTTCTAGTTAAATTGTGTTTTTTAATTAATCTTTTTATATTTCAAATTTTAGAAATATGGAAAACTGACAACTTGTACTGGTTGCCGAACACAATGCAGGTTTTTTGATATGACTCAGTGTATTGGTCCTAATGGATATATGGAGCCATATTGTTCAACTGCTTGCATGAACAGTCACAAGACAAAATATGCAAAATCACAAAGTAAGTTTCAGGTATTTGGAAAGTTTAATAATTTTTAACATAATTTAACATAATTGTTAAATGTAACTAACTTGTTTATATGCTGTTTAACTTTTTAAAAAAGCATTTTAAATTGAATTTTTGGAATTTTCATACAATATAACTGGATGGTATTTAGATCCCCTCCCTTATCCACACCTCCCTTTATTGCCCCCCTCCTGACAAATTTAATGTATTCTATTATATATAATAAGACCTATAGAGTCTAATTTGTTTCCCCAAATGTCTTTCAGTGTGGGTCCATCCATTAGAGCCTGGCTAACTACCAACAGTCTCATCCTTGAAAGAGATTGTCTCTCCCCCTCCTAGTAGCCGAAATTTTCTTAGGTTGGGTTGGGCTTTCTTACCCACTTCCCCATGTCTATGCTGGGATTTTTGTCTGGTTTGAGCTTTCATGGGACTTGTGCATTGACCAGCTTGTTTTAACTGTTTTTTAATTTCTTATACTAAACATAACTGCAAACCTAAAATTATTTTGATCATTCCATGCTTAAAAAGTTAGTGAGGTGCCTGGCGTGGCTGTGCATGCCTTTAATCCCAGGCATGGGAGGCAGAGGCAGGCAGATCTCTGTGTGTTTGAGGCCAGCCTGTTCAACATTGGGAGTTCCAGGCCAGTCAGTGGCTATATAGTGAGACCATGTTCAAAAAAAAAAAAAAAAAAAAAAAAGTAGGTGCTTGAAAACTTGTCATTATATCCCCAAATTATCTAAAACGTTTTTTGATGTACTCATGTATTTTATAGACACAGTAGCAAAGTCTTTATGGCAGTATATTTTTAAGGTAAAATAATCATGTATAATAGAAGTTACAAATAATGAGAATAATTTATGGAAGGATCCGTAAAAAATTTTAATCAGTTAACTTTTTTTTTTTTTTTTTTTTTTTAATCTTTTTGAGACAGGGTCTTTCTGTAGCCCAGGCTGGTCTGGAACTCACTCTGTAGACCAGGCTGACCTGGACCTCACAGAGATCTGCCTGGCTCTGCCTTCTTTGAGTGCTGGGATTAAAGGCATATGCCACCACACCGGGCTATCAGTTATCTTTTTTAAAAGGTCTTTCTTTTTAACTTTATAAAGAAATCAGATATGTATCTTTTCTCTCCTAGGTTTGGGAATTATTTGCCATTTTTGTAAGCGAAACTCTTTACCTCAATACCAAGCCACAATGCCCGATGGAAAACTGTATAACTTTTGCAATTCCAGTTGTGTAGCTAAATTTCAGGTTTGTTACCATTTTATCACCATTCCCAATAAAATGCACATAGAGAACAATCAGCCTCTATGCTTTATCTGATTATTTTAAAAATAATTTGTTGAGGGCCTGATTGGAGGGTGGAGATTATGGAATGAGTCACAGAAGAACTTGGCATATCAGCTTTCTATTTTTGAACAGACAATGGTTGACTTTTAAATTAATACCATGTTAGAGTTTGAAAGAAAATAATTTTTAATATAGTTTACTTCAGTGCTTGATGTGTAGTAGTACTTTTCTTATTAGCTATTTGGTATCTTTAACCCAGAAAATTTAAGCACACCTGCTTTCCAAATTAGAAATGAGCTGTGTAAACCTTAACTAAGATTGGGATCCGTTTCAGGGAGACAATTTTTGACTCATCAAATGTAATGAGCATTCTGACATAGTTCCTCAAAGTTGAAGTACGGATAATCTCAGAAGATAATGTTACAGGAAGTTTTCATACTTAACTTGGTTGACCACTCTGCAGAAATAGTTTAGAGGGGATTCAAACATTAGTTAGGTAGTACTAGTAGGTTTACCTGTTGTGTGTGAAAATTTCAGGGTATTGCCCAAAGGTTCAAACCAGTGCATAAAGCCATGCTTCATGAGTTAATTCATCCAACAGTTCTACTTTATTCCAGGTACTGTGCTCTATGTTAATTTATTTAACCTGAAAATGTAGTCTTTTTAAATGTGTTAGAATAGTTACTACAACAGTTGTTAGCGTTTGAGTTAAGGTTATTTTAAGTTGAATCAAATGAATGAATATTGTTTTTGTTGAGTTCTATCCTCATTGAGATTAGATGATAAACTTGTACAAGACTAAATTTTTGTTTTATGAAGTGAAATCATGGCCATTGATAATGTCCTTACTGTGGTACATATTGTTTCTACTTTGTTGGTTTTTTTTCTTAAACTAGAAGTTAAGAAATAAGGATTACCTTGAAAAGAAGATAGTGTTGATGGCATGCTGCTTGTCAGATCTTAAACAGTCTTTATCCCTTTTGATGTTGAGTACACTGGACTGATAATAGAAAATGTTTTTGAAGTATTTCACACTGTAGCTCCAGCTAGCCTAGAACTCCTGGCAGTGCCTCAGCCTCCCAAGTGCTAGGATTGCAAGCATGCACCACCATGCCCAGCTTAACTACTTTTTCTAATTACTTGAAACGTATATTGGCTATGGTTTGATGAGACTGTGGGTATGTACATTGTATATTTTAAATGAAGCTTAACTTAGGCTCTTAATTTTGAGGAATATCTCCAAATAAGCATATAGTCAGTCTTATCAACTATTTATATACAAGTAAAACAAAATTGACAAATACGCAACATTTTTCTTTTATATCTATAATATATGAACATTATATTAGATACTTTCTTTTTAAAAACAAGATAGTAGATTGTATTCTTAGTTTGTTTAAGCTACTACAACAAAATATAGCTTATAAATAAAAGTTGCTATTTCTCAGTTTTGGGAATTGGAAAATCCCAAGATGAGGCTCTGGTAAATTTGTAGATAGGAAAAGCCTTTTCATCATAGATAATGTCTTCTGATATGAGGTTTTGAATGGGCAAACAAGTACCCTCAGACTTGACTAGATCAGGGGATGGCCCAGAAGGCCTCATCTGTTAATACCTTCAGACCTGGGGTTAAGGATTTTGACACAAATTTTGGAGAAGCACAGACATCCAGATCATAAAATATTCTTTTTTTTTTAAAGAACAGATAACTTTAATGAGGTTTTTATTGAAAGCATTTTAATTACCTGACAGTAAATGTATTAAAACTTCATGTTTTACTTTTTCACAAACTGTGTTGTACACTGGATGTTTTAAAAAAATTTTTTTCCTCCACTGTACCTTGAGTAATTTTATTTCATACATTCACAAGGACATATGGAACATGTGTGGTGCCTGATACCCTTCCCAAAGAATAAATACTAGTGTACTCTGGTTAAGAATTAGGGGAAAAAAACAAAAAACAACAAAAAAAACCAAACCAAAAAACAAAACTTTTCAAGCCCATGTATGCTTAGTCTGTAAATTTTTTATTTTTATTTTTTTGGCGGGGGGGGGTGTCTTTTTGAGAGCCTGTAGCCCCAGCTGGCCTGGAACTCACTATGTAGATGAGGCTGGCCTTGAACTCACAGAGATCTGCTTGCCTCTGCCTCCCAAGTGCTGGGACTACAGGCATATGCCACCACACCTGGCAGTCTGTAAATGATTTTAATTTAAAAGAAAGTAACCAAACTCAAATAAATTTCTAATATGAACACCAGCTGTTCATATCTTTCCTCACCAAATTCTCTAGAAGTAATTCATATTCTTTTCCTTGATAAGGACTTAAAAATAAAATTATGGAAGCAGTGCAGTGGGATAAACCATTAAATCATTAATAAATTAAGTATTTGACAGTGAAGTGATCAGTTTTTGTTTGTTTCCTGTCTTCTTTCCTTTTCTTCCTTGCTTTCTGTATCCCTCTTGTTCCTTTCTTTCTTTCTTTCTTTCTTTCTTTCTTTCTTTCTTTCTTTCTTTCTTTCTTTCTTTCTTTCTATTTGGAGTTTAGAACTTGGGCAGCTAATCTCACTATTGTGTTCTTACCTTTTTCTTCAAGTGGAAAAACATAATTGAACTGTAGTTTTTGGTAGTCGTTTTCTTGTTTAAGGTAATCCCTTGGTTAAAAAGAATTTCATTGTATAAAACTAACTTAGTGTGTTTTTTGCAGAGCTGAATATTGAACCTATGGTCTGTGCATGGTATGCAGGCATCTAGCAGTGAGCTATGTCTCCAGCTCTTTAACTTAATGTATTTTCAAGACAAAATTCAGAATTGTTTTATGAACTAAAGAAACATTTAACAAAGATACTATTGCTTTCTAGATATAGTAGATATGACAGTAATCACGGGTAGAAATTCTAAAATATATGTTAGGCTAAGTGTGTTTCATTCTTCATTTTAGGCTCTAAGTGTGCAGTCATCTCCAAACGGCCAGTTTGTAGCACCCAGTGATATACAGTTGAAATGCAACTACTGCAAAAATTCCTTTTGTTCAAAACCAGAAATCCTGGAATGGGAGGCAAGTCATATTTCCTTACATATTATCTAATGCAAAAATGAAAGTAATAAAACAATTGGCATTTGTATTAAAACCTCTTAGTAGAAGATAATAAGGTTTCCATATTTTTCATGGTTGGCTTATTTATTCACGTGGAAGTGAAATCAGGATTTTTTTTTATGTGAAACAAAAGTTATTGAAGTCATATGCACAGTTTATGTTTGTAATAGGATCTAAAAAGTCATACTGAGTATACTCTATCTACTCAGAGTGTCATGTTTACCATTTTCTCCCTGTCATCATTATTATCATTGTCTGTGAACTCTTAATACCTTATATTATTTACTACATGTAAAAATTAGAATTTGTAAGTCAGACAACCAAGTTGTAGTTTAAAATTTTGTAAATATATTTTAACAAAAGAATAGAGGCCTATGAATCCTGATATGTTTATTTTTCCTCTTAGCACTCTTAACCTCTTTTAGTATAGTTACTTATTTTGCCCTGCCTTTTTGTCATTAGCATGGCAAATTATGGTATATATAAAGTGGTATTTAAGATGCACAACTAAGAACGGATTGCTCTCGGGGCAAAATTTATTAGTGATCACAGTACTCCAAATCTGAGTTTCAGGTAAAAAGTGGTGTTCAGAATTTGGACTCAATGATTTCTAAAGTACTTGGAAATCTGAAAGTTCATTATTTAAGTGCCTTTAAAATTATTTATTATTTTGCTTGGTGATGTCTTTAGAGTAGGTAAAATCATTCTTTTGAGACTATTGTTGCCATCCAGTCATGCTTTTTAGACTGTATTTTAAGTAATAGGAATAGTGTTGAAGCCCCAACATGAGAGGATAAAGGAATAACCTGGGTGTGAAGAGAGAAATCCACAAGCAAGCATGTAAAAAAATCACAAAGCAAATAAAGATCTACATAAACTGAAGTTTGATAATTTTAGATAGAAATAAGCATCTTCCCACTGTGCCCATGTCAGTGCTGCCCAGCTTTTGTAGTTATTCTTTTATTTACATAGAGCCTATGTGTTAGGTGCCATTAAAAGACACTGCTTTAAGCTGGGTGTGGTGGCGCACGCCTTTAATCCCAGCACCCGGGAGGCAGTGGCAGGAGGATCTCTGTGAGTTCAAGGCCAGCCTGGTCTACATAGAGAGTTCAAGGACAGCTGGGGCTACAGGGAGACCCTGTCTCAAAAAGACCCCCCCCCAAAAAAAAAGACACTGCTTTGTTGAATAAGCATTAAACTTTTTATCCCTCTTCTTTTTTGAAGGGCGTGTATGTGCTATATTGAACCCAGGACTTCGGGTGTACTCATCCAACACTTTACTACTGAGCTGCATTCCCTGTTCTCCTTTTCCCTATGTTATGTATTCATAATGGAGCAGTTTTCCACTGCATTAACTTCTTGAGTTGGTTCCTTAGTTGTTTCACCTTCCTTATTTTGGACTTTAGATGTCTTTAATAAGTGCTAAGTTGATGATTTAGACTTAATCTTCCATAATGCTGGGTTAAAAGCTGTTTTCCTAGAGTTTTAACTTGTTCTTGACTATTTGGCTCACTGTTAAAAAGTAGTTCTGACAATTTTGAGTTTGAGTCTAAGAGAAATAATAACAATAATAAGAGTAAACTGTTTTTTCCGTTTAAGGGAACTAACTCACGTGTCAAGTTTTGCATGAATGCTGTGTGATAGCACCAAATTGAAAACTTGTGCTACAATACATGATATTAAAGTGTGACAGACTACCTTGTATAGACTGAAAATGTTATTACCTTGTCCTTCTGTAGCTTACAGTGTAGCCTTTATCATTTCCTTTCTGTGTGTCTAACTCACTTAGCAATTCCAGACTGGTAATTCATGGCTCTGATATTTTTACCCAGTCACCGAGTATTTTTAGGGTAGTTAAAAATTTTGTAGATCTATGTTAATAATTAGTGAATTGATTAATTCAGGTGTCTTGTGACCTATAGGAAATCCAGTCCCAAGAATCATCGTGTTAAATAGATAAATGATTTAATTTTGTTTCTATAAAAGTGGCTTGTTTGTTTCTTAAATTGTTCTTGAGGTGATTCTCATTTACTTACCAAAGTTCCCATTGTGCATTTAGAACAAAGTGCATCAGTTCTGCAGCAAAACTTGTTCAGATGACTATAAGAAGTTGCATTGCATAGTTACATATTGCGAATACTGTCAAGAGGAGAAGACACTTCATGAAACAGTAAATTTCTCTGGTGTTAAGAGACCTTTCTGTAGTGAAGGCAAGTATATATAAGCATTGTTCATAACTTTTAATATATATAATTCCTGTTCAAATATTTTAAATAATAACTGATTAGATATGTCTAGAGTAGGTGCATAATTTTATTATGACTGAAAAAAAATGAGTTCATTTTTTTACTGGCTTGTTTTGTTTTATATGTATTGTAGACTTCTGGGCCTCAAGGCTTTATCTCTATAAAATTTGGGAATATAATGAAAGCAAGCATTGTCATACCATGTCACTTCTAAACTTGTACACTGTGACCTGCAAGTTGGTTTTTCAAGGGTTAAAAATGTTTTCTATTAGCTTCATTTTCCTCTACCAGCTTACTGCTTAGCTACAAATTTTTTTTAGTATGTAGATTGTACATCCTTAATCTCAAAATCTGAACTCAAAACTTTTGGAGCACTAACATGATATTCCAAAAATGTTAGGTTTGTGAGTATTTTAGATTTTTTTTCTGGGGATATGCAACTATTCAAAACAAAAGCCTCCCAAATCTGAAATTCATTTGACCCCAAGCATTTTAAATATGGGTCATTGAAATGCAGTGAAGGAACTACTACATTGAGGGTTTTGGTTTAAGTTTGGGGTGTCTGAGGCACACTAGGTTCTGTTCCAGTATGTTTAGAGATTTCCTTTCTTCTCACCTATACTTTCATTGGTTTCTTACCAGGCATTGGAGTATAGAAATCAATACTGGTTCTAAATTTCCTTCTCCAGAGATCAAAACATGATCACAGCTGCGGGTTTTCAGATGCTTGTCTCGTTCTTGCTCTAAGCTGACTTTGACTTTCCGTTCTTTATTTTCCCCGGGTCACTGATCTCTCAGCTTTCCTATCTGCTGTCTTCATCTGTTATTTTCCGTTGAGGACTCTTTGTTCTCTAGTTCTACTTTTTCTGTGGATTCCGATTACAAATTTGGGGCTAAAGGAAAAGTTTTGGAATCCTAAATGCTAGAAGTACAGAATAACAACAAAATCAGATTCATCAGTCTGTTGAGCCAATGTCTTCATGTATACTTTGCAAGGTATTACAAAGTGAGGCATTCCTATTTAGTGTAATTGGTACACCTCGCCTAGAACCATGATTATTTATTAGCTAAGAGCAAAGCTATAGAAAAAAATGACAAATTCTAAGATGTTAAAATGATTGGTACTAATTTACTCTTTCATCTGAATTTTTGTGCAACTATTGTCTTTACTAATTTATAAATCTGAACCCATTAATATTTACTGTTCACATTTATTTATATCAGTGATCTTGTAGCAATTAGATTTCTTTATGGAATTTAGCAAAATGAAGAGTGTAGCAAATAGTTAATCGACATCTACAGTCATAATTTTCATTGGAAAGGACTCACTAGATAATAAAGGGTTTAAAAAGATGTGAATTTTTTACTGTTAAATTACTGTTCTTTAAAGTTGTTTTGACCTCCATGTGTGTACCATGGCACCCAAGACTGCACAAACACATATTTACTTATACAAATAACTAAATAATTACAAAATATAGTTTAAGATATCAAATCTTAGCATAGTACATAAATGCTTGCAAAATTAATTATGTATTTTTAAAAATTGCATAGCTAGGTATGCCTCCTATCCCCAATACTCAGAAGGCTGAGGTGGGAAAATTTAAAGTTCAAAGCCATTTTGAAGTATATAATAATGAAATCTGGCTTCCCCAAAATTCCTGTTTATAAATAAGAAAGATTACTTTACAACTAGGTTGATGAGTAGTATATGGTAAAGGTGTAATTTGAGCTCTATATTGAAGCATGGATAGGGTTCTGGTAGATATTAGTAGGTTATTGTTCATAACATAGCATGAGTAAAAAACATTTAATCTGCAGAGAAAAGTAAGTACAGGCACTAAATTAGAATGTGAAAATACTTAGAATAAAACCTTTATGCAGTAGATAAGAGAGATATTTTATTAAATAGATAGCAAAGTATTTTCTCTACACAAGTCAGTATACCAGTTTTATTTCCATAAAAGAGTTCATATAGTCTGAGAGACGGGCAATCTAGAAAATTTGGGTATAATGCTTACTAAAGGGAAATATATCTATAAATTTAGTCAGAACCTCTCAACAGTCTGAATTATTCATTTCTCTAGAGTTCTCTTGGTTTCCTTATTCTGATCCTTATGAGTTTATTAGAACAAAGAAAATATTCTGAATATCACTAGATTTTAATGTCAAAGTATTATTTGAACTCCTGTATTAGATAATCTTTCTTTTAATTTTTTTTTTTTTTTCTAACTTTCTGAGACAGAGCTTCACTATTTAGTCCTTGACTGGCCTCTCTGTCTAGACCAGGTTGGCCTCAAACTCACAGAGGTCAACCTGCCTCTGCTTCCCAGGTGCTGGGATTGAAGGTGTACACCACCACACCTGGCCTAGATAATACATTCCCCCCTCCTCCCCCAACCCCTCCTGGTAATGTATTTTCTAATGTAACAGTCTGTGTTCTGTTCTAGTTCTTGAGGTTGGTGTTATCATAATAAATTTAGACTTTCAGAGGCCCTGAAGAAATGGTTCAGTCAGTAAATGCTTGCTATGCAGACATGAAGCATGAATATCTGAGTTTGATTCCCAGTACCCATGTAAAAGCCATGCCTGGCAGCATGCATCTGTAATCCCAGTGCTAGGAAGGCAGAGACAGGAGGGTTGTGGGGGGCGGCTTGCTGGCCAGTGTAGCTAAATTTGTAAGATCCAGGTTCAGTGAGAAACTGTCTAAAAAAATAAAATGGGAGCAATTGAGGAATACACCTGATACTGAGCTCTGACAGCCACATGCACCTTAACACACGCATGCATGCAAGTACAAAACAAAACAAAAAACCAAACCACGTACCAAAAAAAACCCACAAAACCATTTACAGTTTCGATCTGGAGGAAAAGGATTTTTTTATGTGTAGATACGGGACACATTTAAAAACTAATAATTAACTAGTTATATAAGATCTATCTCGGCTCGAAATTTGTCTTTATGTATTCTTTTTAAAAATATGGTGTATTTTTCAGGCTGCAAGCTTTTATACAAACAAGATTTTGCAAGGCGATTAGGATTAAGATGTGTTACATGCAACTATTGTTCTCAGCTGTGTAAGAAGGGAGCAACTAAAGAACTTGATGGGGTTGTGAGAGACTTTTGCAGTGAAGACTGCTGTAAAAAATTTCAGGATTGGTACTACAAGGCAAGTAACACCAGATTCTGATTATAACAGCTACTTTGTCTAGTCTTTATTATTGTAACAGAGATGTAGACTCATTTATTTTTTAAATGTGCACACTTTATGCCAAGCTCCGATTCTTCTGTTTCTTAAGATGGTTTATATCTTTCCCAGTTTGTTCTTATAATTTAGGCAACCAATGAGCTGTACCTGTATTTTCAGTGGTATAGCTTCATAAAATGAATGTATTTCTCTAATATTAGTTGTATCTTTAATTTTGATGATTCCATTATCAGGGTTGAACAGTAGCAGTAGTTGTTTTGAATATCTGGGATGTGTTTTGTAAGATACTAATTCTTTGTGTAAGTGTGTGTGTGTGTGTGTGTGTGTGTGTGTGTGTGTGTGTTTTCACATATTTTGGGGTTCACATGTGTACATTTGGAGACCAGAGGTAAGAGTGTGAGCCTTAAAAAAGACTTTAAAAGTCAATATAAATTCCCTTTGACTCATTACATTGATTTAAAACAAACAGACAAACAAAAAAAACCAAGATCTCACTATGCAACCCTGGCTGACCTGGAACTTACTATGTAGGCCAGGCTGACCTTGAACCCTTGAACTCACAGAGATCCACCTGCCTCTGCCTCCAGAGTGTTGGCATTAAAGGTGTGCACCACCATGCCTGGCAACTTAATTTTTTTTTTGTAGATGAGAAAATAAGGGTCAATTTGGAGTTTGTATGGCCAGATGTTACCCAAGGAAAGCTAGATATTTATTATACAAGGAAAGGTTATTCATTTCTGTGTTAACATGGAAAAGTATCTCACTGTAAAGCATCATGTATTTGAAAAGCATGTGAAGAAGGACATGATTTCAGAATTGTGAGAGATCATATCTGAAGAAATATGAAATATGAAGAATACTATTTACCTTATGATGGTGACTAGTGTTAATGATAGTATCTACAGCTCATCATATTAAATAGAGGAAGATTACTTTCCAATCATTGGTGAAATAATTTAGAATAAAGGTTTTGATGTACTTTTAAAAAGTTACTTCATTATTTTACTGTTGCTTTTGGATGACGTAAGTTTTAAACTCTAGAAATACACTGAGGATATGTATACTAACACTCTCATGGGCATTCATATTATTAACTAGTATTTTGTTCTGTTTTAAATAGTGTATTTGAGAAATTACCTAAAAATATTACTTTGATTTGATTAATGACTTAATTTTTGTTTAACACACACAAACTGTTTAGGTTATATTTGTTTAGTTGCTTACTTTACCATTCTAGGGATGAAATTCAGGGCCCTTGAATGGGCTTGGTCAGTTCTCTCTCACTGTGCTCCTTCCCAAGTCTAGATTTTTTTTAATGGTGCTAGGGATAGGAGGCTTCATTACTGAAAGTTTGTTTTTGTTTTGGATAATCTTAAAACAGTAAAGGTATTTTAATGACCACAAATTTACAAGTACCATTTGTTTCTTTTTATCATTTATTGAGTGAGACAGAGTTATGTGATAACAACTTCCTCATCATTATTTTACTATTTAAATTTCTATCTAATTGTGAATCTAAAATATTTTTCTTGGTAGATTTTTGGGGGGGGGGGTTACCGAATAAGCCAAATATTTATTTTATTTTATTTTTATGTGTATGACTGCTATGCCTGCTTGTATGTAAGTGTACCTGTGTCATGCGGTGCCTGAGGAGGTCAGAAGAGGGCATCAGATTCCATGGAACTGGAATTTAGTTGCCATGTGTGTGCTGGGAATGGAACCTGTGTCCTCCGCAAGAGCAGTCACTGAACCATCACTCCAGCCCCTTATTTATTTTATTTTATTTTACTTTTGTTGTTGTTGTTGTCTTTTTGAGACACGGTCTCCCTGTAGCCCCAACTGGCCTGAAACTCACTATGTAGACCAAACTGGCCTGGAATGCACAGAGATCTGCCTGCCTCTGCCTCCCAAGTGCTGGGATTAAAGGCATGCACTACCACGCCTGGCTTTCTAGCCCCTTATTTTTTATGTTTGTCTTTTGGTTGCATATTAGTATACCTGTGTGTGCAATGCTCACGGAGCAGAAGAGGGTGTCTGATCCCCTGGAACTGGAGTTATAAATGGCCTCCATGTGGGTGCTGATAACCCAATATGGGTCCTCTGCAAGATCAGCTAGTGCTCTTAACTTCTGAACCATCTTTCCAGCCCCCTAAATGTATTTCTTGAGCTAGCTCTTTTTCTCTTACTTCTTTTTGTACTTCCCTTTCCATCACTCTTTGGATAGTCATATTTTCTTTATGTTACTTATATTCAAGATAGAGAAAAATTTCAGTTTCATTGTTCTTTGAGGGGAGAAGTTAAAGATGACATTGTTATCTTATGTTTCATTTTGTTATTTTATTTTTGATACGTTGGGGATTAAATCCAGAGCTTCACACATGCTAAGCCTATCTGCTACTAATACTTTCATGTGTATAGTGTTCAGTTGCTTAAATTCAGTGAAGCATTGCATTTCGGAATGTGAGGCTCTATCAGTATTCTGTACATTAAACACTTTTAATGTATTAGGCTGGGTAAAAGTAATTTCATTTTTTCGTTGTTGGAATTATTATTATTTTTTTGGTCTTTTTCAGACAGGGTCTCCCTGTAGCCCCAGCTGACCTGGAGCTCCCTATGTGGACCAGGCTGGCCTCAGTCTCACAGAGATCCTCCTGCCTCAGCCTCCTGAGTGTTGGGACTAAAGGCATCTATCTGCTGCCACTCCCAGCTCATTGTTGGAATTTATCATTTGAATTTGGAATATGTTCTTAAGTAAACGTCATTATATTTCGTTTTATTGTGGATTTCTCGCGCTCTGTTTTTTTGCTAATGGTTTATTATTTGCTGTTTATATTTGTTTTAAACTCTGGAAAGTATATTACACAAAAAGCAAATCTGAACCATTTCTTTGTTCAAGTTTATAGTGTGTTGTAAAGTAGCAGAGACAATTTGAAATATACATTTAGCCTAAGAACTACTAACAAACGGTACAGTGTATGTGATGGTTGAAGTTGTTTTGCAAAGGAGACTCAAAATCTTGAAGATGAAGAGCTTTTGGCCAGCCATCAAAAGGTGACAATAACCAATGAAAGTGACATCAAAGGTGATCCTTTTACAACTACGTAGAGGTTTTCAAGGGTCCTTAGGCATTTGAAACAAATTGGAAAGGTGATAAAACATGATTAGTGGGTTCCTTGTGAGCTGAACAAAAAAATTTAAAATTTTTAGCGTGTCATTTTGAAGTGTTGTCTTCTCTTACTCTACATGAAACCAACCCATTTCTCGATCACATTGACCACAAGTGTATTATATATAATTGGTGTTGACTAGCCCAGTGATTGGACTAAGAATCTCCAAAGCACTGCCAAAAGCTTAAGCTTCAACCATAAAAAGGCCGTGGTCACTTTTTGGTGGTCTGCTACCTGTCCACAACAGTTTTCTGAATCACATTGAAACCACTACAGCTGAGAAGTATGCTCAGCAAATAGATATGATGCACCAAACAGCTGACATTGGTAGGAGAGGCCCATTTCTTTTCCACAACACCTAACCACAAAGTTGCATAACCAGTTCTTTAAAAGTTGACCTGGGTTGTGAAGTTTTGCCCATCCAATCCACCATAGTCACCTAACCTCTTGCCACTGACTACCACTTCAAGCATCTTCACAACTTTTTGCAGGGAAAACACTTCCACAAACAGGATGAAGAAAATGCTTTCTAAGAGTAGTGAATTCTGAAGTATGGATTTTTATGCTATAAGAATAAACAAACTTCTTAGAGACAAAAATGTGTTGATTGTAATTGTTCCTGTTTTGATTAATAAAGATGTGTTTGCACTTAGTTATAAATGATTTCTTTTGCAACATCCCAATATTCTTTTAAAACCATCAAACCTTTGGGGACTGGAGAGATGGCTTAGCATTTAAGAGCGCTGGCTGTTCTCAAAGAAGACCTGGGTTTGAATCCCAGCCCCCACATGGTGGCTAACATCAGCCTGTAACTTCAGTTCCAGGGGATCTGATGCCCTCTTCTACAGGCATTGCATGACATGGGTACACTTACATACATAGCACTCATACACATAAAATTATGTAATATGCACAATATCATCGATTCCTTAGAGTACAAATAATTTTTTATTTTGGTATTTAAATTTAATAGGGGCTGAATTGTATAGCTCAGTGCTTTTACCTAGCTTATGAAAGACCCTGAGTTTGATCATAAGCATCACAAAATAAATTTTGTGCTAACATGCCTTTTACTTATTAAAACATTTTAAATGATCTGTACTTCTGGTCCTTACAGTAGATTGCTTCTGGATTTAAAATAGAGACTTACTAAATGCTGCCTGTCTCTTTTGAGTTGGAATTAAAAAGAAACCTTACTGCTATAATCCCCCTCTCCCCACCCAAAAAAATCCCTAGAATAAAATCTGTTTATTTTAGCAGAGTGTAATGGTGCATACCTGTAATTCAGGCTGTCAGGCATGTGGCTCACTAGTTGGGTGCCAGCCTAGGCTTACACAATAAGACCCTGTCTATTACTAGTCACAGTGGTTACTTTTTGAGATCCTTGGCACCTGAGCATGGCTATAAAGTGGACCAGACATTTTAAATAATCTGTGCACTCCCGGGATTTTAAGGATTTGTGCACTGACATGAGGCTGAACTGGTTGACTTTTAGAAGCTAACAAGCGCCCATGTGCAGAAGATCTGGTTTCGTTTCAGCACTATTTCAGCAACTCAAGCCCTGCCTGGGGAAATAAAAACTTTAAATGCTGGCCAGGTGTGGTGGCACACCCCTTTAGTCCCAGCACTTGGGAGGCAAAGGCAGGCGGAGCTTTGTGAGTTCAAGGCCAGCCTGGTCTACATAGTGAGTTCAGGTCAGCTGGGACTACAGGGAGACCCTGTCTCAAAAAAAAAAAAAAAAAAAAAAAAACAAACAAACAAAAAAACCTTTAAATGTCAAAAAAATAAATAAATAAAATAAATCAGTCAGGGCTGGAGAGATGGTTCAGTGGTTAAAAACAGTGGTTGTTCTTCCAGAAACCTTGGTTCAGTTCCCAGCACCCACATAGTGGGTAGGGTAGCAATCATCCGTAACTATAGTTTCACAGGATTCAATGCCCTCTTTTGGCCTCTGTTGGCATTGCACAACATGGAGTCACATACATGAACGAAAAACAATCATACACAAATAAATACAAGAAAAGAAAATCAGTCAATTTTCTTCACATAGATAACTTTACAAGGAAAAAGGCTGAACTTTTCTTCAAAGTATGTGTTTCTATATATAGGCATGGCATGAAGCCTAATAGAATGGTTGTTTTTATGTGGAATTTGTTTTGTTTTGAGCTGTTTAAATGGAACATTTTTGAAGATTATATTGTAATTCAGTAATGTCTGGAATGTGTTTGTATGGTAAAGATATTTCCAAAAGTTAACTACTTCCCCAGAATATAATGTTTTGTGATAGATTTAAGCTTCTCTTTACTTGATTACTTCAAACTACAGTTTTTAACAAGTTACGGAGGCTTGTTTAGGACCTTAACATTTTATTTATTTATTTATTTAATTTATTTATTTAATGTTTGAGTGTTTTGCCTGCATGTAAGTGCATCATATGTGTGCAGTGCCTGTAGAGGCCAGATGAGGGCGTCAGATCTCCTGGAACTGGTGTTACAGATGGTTGTTAGCTGTCCTGTGGGGCCCAAACTCGGGCCCTCTGGAAGAGCAGCCAGTGCTCTTAACCACTGAGCCATCTCCAGCCTACTCCCCACCTCACTCACCCCTTTTTTAAAAAATATCCTTCTTTTGAGTCAGGATCCTTAAATCAGTAATGTATAATAGCAGTTTAAAGTGGAATTGGTATGGGTAAGGAATGATAGTTACTTAGAATGTTTTTAAATATTTTATTTATTATTTTTATTTTATGTGTATGCATGTATTGCCTGCATTTAGGTAAGTCACCCATGTCATGGAATGCCCGCAGAGGTCAGAAGAGACCGTTGGTTCCCTGGGAACTGGAGTTACGGACAGTTGTTAGCTGCCATGTGGATGCTGGTATTCGAACCCAGGTCTTCTGCAAGAACAGTCAGTGTTCTTAATCGCTGAGCTATCTCTCCAGACCCACTTAGAATGTTTTTAAGTTGACCATATTTTTGCTCACTTTCTAGGCTTTACTGGAGTTTGCTTGAGTGGATATAAAAGAAAACAACAAAAAGCTTACACTGCCTCTTAAATTTTGTTAATGGCATTCATTAAGCTTAGAATTGTTTTTGTTTTCATCCTTTCTGCTGGAGAAAGTAGATACTTTGTTTTCATTTGTAAGTTGACGTTGATCTTGTCCTTGTTTTCTTTGAATGAAGAGAAAATTTGTTTTCAACTTTCTGAAAGAGTTTGACATAGAAAAACCAAGTGTTAATTGTAGAATGAAGGGTTGGTTTCATTGTTTCTATTTCTTGGGTAGGATATATTTAGTTTTTGTGTTCTTGGCTTATTGGATTGCTATATAAATAAAAATACTGTTGGACTTGGTGGTGCATGCTTGTAATTCTAGTATTTGTGATGGAGGCTGGAGGATCAGGAATTTGAGACCAGGTTGAACAACATGGGCCCTATTTCAAAAAAAGAAAAGAAAAAAGCCAGCATAATACATGAGAGTGTAATTTTTTTTTTTTTTTTTTTTGTCTTTTTGAGACAGGGTCTCCCTGTAGCCCCAGCTGTCCTGGAACTCACTATGTAGACCAGGCTGGCCTTGAACTCATAAAGATCCACCTGCCTCTGCCTCCCAAGTGCTGGGATTAAAGGTGTGCGCCACCACGCCTGACTGGAGATAGTAATTTTCATAAATTTTATACATACTGTTTTTTGGTTTTAGATGTTAATTGAGATTTCTTTTGTTGTGTTTTAGTTTTATTAGGATTTTTATTTTCTAGTCATTTGTATCAACTCATTTTTGTCTTTTCATTGCCCGTGTGTATCGGAGTTCAAGATAAAGTACACATTTTGACTCGGTTTATATGTTAGAATCCTCTTAGTGCATTTTCATTATTTGACTTTAGTCAGATTTGATTTTTTTGATTCTTAGTTTCCATTGCACAGTGTGCAGGGTTGTTGTGGGAATTGTGGTAGAGAGTAGTTTTAGGCTTTTATTTCAGATTCTTGGTGAATGAAGCAGTCAGGCTGCAACTTCATTTTTGCTTTCTTTTTCCAGTGTTTCTGGCTCATTTGTAAATGGTAATAAGCTTACATTTCCTTCCTTTATGCTTTGTATGTTTAATTATAAAAAGGACAGAAAAAGAGTTGAGAGTTCCAACTGCAAGTTCAGAGATGCCACCTAAGGGGAAAAATGGTTCTGGAAAAGGTGTGTTGGGGGTGTGTGGTCTCTGGGAATAACAGTGGTGGCAATGCAGTAAAGGTCCAACATGTTCTGTGTGAAAAACATGACAAAACCATGGAAGGTATGGAAAAATCTGGAATAAGATTCAGAAAAGTGGCCACACAGCATAGTGAAGATAAAGCCAGGCAAGGGGGTCCATGGCAGGAACATTTCAAGAAACAGCATTTGCCTTGCCTATAAGTGGGATGTGATTAGCGTGTGTTTACAGAACTACCAGTTAAGCCAAAATTTGAATATCATATTATTATGGTTGAAGGAACTAAATAAAAGAATCCCCCCCCCCCAAAAGAAGCAGAATTGGAACTTGGAGCACTTCTGTAGTTATTTCAGAGTAATCTTTACTTGATGATAATTGTACATAGGAGCTATTTTCATTATAATGTCGAGTATGACTGTATTTGAATTTTCTAGAGGAACAGAACCAATAGAATGAATATATGTTAAAGGGAAATTTATTAGATTCTTCTACCAACAGTGGCTGCCTCTTACTAGCAATGCCTAGAACCCTCATCTGGTGCTCAAGCCTAGAGGATTCCTGGAGAGCTGCTGGTCTTTAGTTTTCAGTGGAAACCCATAGAAGCTGGGTTGTACTGTCAGCAAATGATGACAACAACAGCAATGGGCTAGATGAAGCAAAGTTTCTTTGACTTTTTATCTGGCCTCTCAAAGGTGCCTCCCACATTTAGAGTGGGTCTTCCCAATTCAAATAATGTGATCAAGAAAATTTCTTACAGGTTGACAACCAAGATTAACTATCACAGTGACCTAGGTTAATATTAAATGCTTCTATTTCTGAGATTACCAGCAGTATAAAATGATTTGTAAATTTTTGGACAAGACATAGGATATTAGCAGCAGTTACTTTTGTACTACAGAAGCTTTGTTTGATGTTTATTCAGCAAGAGAGATAGCTGACATGGAGAAAGAGACAGTTCATTATGGTCTACCCTTGGATGGCTGTTTGTTAATATAAGACCTTTTACCAATGTAATCATTTGTTAATATTCCCAACTGTTAGTTTAAATTTTTATTTTATTTTTTACCATGTGGGGATTGAACCCAGAACCTCACATAAGCTAGGTACATGCCCTACTTCTGAGCTACATATACCCTCAGCCCCCCAATCAAACATTTTGATAGGTTATTTATTCATCCAATTCATTTGAGATACAAAATGAGAGTTTTTATATACACAATTTAAAATTATAGATTATTTTGAGTAATGAAAAAGCCACAGCCACAATTATTAT
>NW_008360304.1:1270722-1279992 GCF_000622305.1 Nannospalax galili | reverse complement strand
TTCAACATGCATTTATGTTCAAAGTCCTAGAGGGAATTGGACTGGAGGGAACATACCTCAACATAATTAAAGCCATATATAACAAAGCCACAGCCACAATTATTATGAAGTGCAAAATACTACTTAATATTGTTTTATTAGAAGTCAAGCTGGTGATCAGCTTTTAAAATTACAGTGTTTGTTTCTAGGTCAAAAACTTAATTTTCAGAAGTACTGTATTTGAAATCATATCTTTTGGTTCACTCACTGCTTAAAATGTTAAAAAATGGGCAAAATTTAGGTAAAATAAAATCTCTTTAAAGCAAAAATCTGTTCCTATATTATATAGTCACTATCATAAAATATAATTATGTGAATTTTAGGGTTTTTTTTTCATGTGAAGTTAGGAATTGCTTTGGTTTGGTTGTATTCCTAGAGCTCTTAAGATGCTGCTTGTTTTTTTTTGTTTGATGTTTTTTTAAATACTAGGTATTATATGGTTTCAGGGGCTGGAGGTATGGTCCAGCTGTTAAGAACACTGGTTGTTCTTGCAGAAGCCCCAAGTTTATATACCAGCACCCACATGGCAGCTAACAACTATCTGTAACTCCAGTTCTAGGGGATCTCATGGCCTCTTCTGTCCTCTGCGGGCATTGTACCAATATTAAAAATATATATTTAAAAAATAAAATATGCTTTCAAAGTTCTTTTTTAGAAAATTTAATTTGCCCTTTTAAGTTTTATTTTATTTTTTGGCCTGTTTGAGACAGGGCCTCCCTGTAGCTCCAGCTTGCCTGGAATTCACTATGTAGACAAGGTTGGCCTTCAACTTGGAGATCTGCCTGCTTCTGCTTTCCAAGTGCTGGGATTAAAGGCCTGCACCGCCGCATCCAGCTTAAGTTTTATATCAAACTGCTAAAAAACCAAAATACTTAATTTCTGAATTTCCCATCAGAAGAGTTTGCTAAAAATTATCTTCGTTTTGGCTACATGTGGTAGTCTTGCCACTTCCAGCTGCTGCCCCTTGCAGTGTACTCAGTAAACATGTTTTTTTCTCTTTAAATTAAAAAATAAAATAAATAAAAATTATGTTGGTCTTGTACAACTAAGCTTAGTAATCTGTTCATTAATCAGAAATTTTCAAGATAATATTATAAGAGATTTCTACTTGTATATGATTATGGCCCCCAAAATTAGTTTTTCTTAATGCTGCTGCTTTTTGATTTGAGGGTTTTTATTGTTTTATTTAGGATCTTACTATGTAGCCTAGACTTGGTTCAAACTTGCAATCTTCCTGCCTTAGCCGGCAGACTGTTAGGGTAATAGGTATGCACCACTATGCCCACTTTCAAAATTATTTTAAAGTAATTAAGTTGTATCAGTTTTGTCTAACCATGTTCATTTAGTTAATTTTTAAAAGATTTATGTCTGTTTATATATGTATCTAGGTGAGTGTACATGAATCTGTGTGTGTGTGTGTGTGTGTATGCAAATGTACATGCCTTTATTTGTGAAAATCCAAAGAGGGTATCAAATCCCCAAGAGTTAGAGTTAGTAGTGTTTGTGGGGCTAGTTTCATGAGTGCTGGAATCTGAGCTCAGGTCCTATGATTGGTACTGATGAACCATCTCTCCAGTTCTTAAATTTTTCCTTTTTTCACATTAGTAATTATAGGGTGGGATTTTGTCAATGCACTTATGTATTGTATATTTTAATCTTTGTAGTTTGTCTGATACTGTTTCAATACTTCATCATTTTTGTTAGCTAATATCATGTGTATGATTAATTCTTCTAATTTGAAATGTCTGAACCCTTTTTCATTAAGGCTGCAAGGTGTGATTGCTGCAAATCTCAAGGTACTCTTAAAGAGCGAGTACAGTGGCGTGGAGAAATGAAACATTTCTGCGATCAGCACTGCTTGCTCCGTTTCTACTGTCAACAAAATGAGCCCAATATGACGACTCAGAAAGGACCTGAAAACCTACATTATGGTATGTAATGTGGCCACTTATAAAGCCTTTTTTATATCAGTCTTCATATTCTTAGTTTTGACTCTCAGGCATTGATAATGAGCAGTTGAGTTTTAAGGTAGTTATGGCTAGGAGTGTAGCTCAGTGTAGAATGAGGCCCCTAGATTATACAGTCCCCAAAACAGTTTTCAGAGTTTCCTATAGACTGAAAATAGCAACTGATTTAAATTCCATCCTTTATTTGGGTCAAAGTTCCCTGTATGTTGATATTTTGTATATACAGTGCTTATTTTATTTATCTTTAAAAACATGTTAATTGAAAAAAAAATTGGGCTTCATTGAACTAGATTAAAGAGAAACAGAAGAAAAACATTTAAAAAAGATATTGTGTGACATATAATTTAAAATGAAAAGTTTGTTAGCAAATCGTATGTGCTAGTTGTACACTATAAGGAACAACAAAACCCTTAAGAAACTATGACTTTGTATTTTATTTAAGCATTAATTCTAATAATACAATATTTCCCTCAAAGCACTGATATTCACAGCGGCAGCATGAGAAATGAGTTAACTTAATTCCTTATGTCTATACTGTCTGCTCAAATTTGAGATTCTTTCTTAAACTTGCTTTTTAAAATTGGTAAAATTTAATGACAAACATGGATTTGGAAAATTTTAAGTGGTATTTGTCTTATTTTAAATTCATTTATGTTTTTTAGATCAGGGCTGTCAGACGTCCCGAACTAAAATGACAGTGAGTATTAATTACTCAGCTGAGTAATGATGTGGTTTATAGAATGAGCAAAAAGTAATGAGACTGAGTTAATCTGATCATCATGAAAGGTTTTCACTTTGTTGTTACAATGGAAACTTTGAGATACACAAGGAACATAAAAGTGAATTAATGATAGCCTCTACTAACACTGGGAAGATACTAACACTGGTGTGTACTGGTATTTGAATTGACATTCCCATGATGAATGAGTAGCAGTAGGTTTGAGATGATTCTCCTCTCTCTCTCCCTGAAGGAATGAATGGACCAATAGTCAACAACCAGTAGAAGGCTGCTAAGAGGAAAAAAGAGGAATAACAGTGCCTGAGTATTTGGGAGAACTACACATTAGGGTCCAGCTTGTTGTGGATCTCCAATGGAATAAAGGGAAATGAGGCTGTAAGGATTCCCAGTAGGGATCTGAGGATCTGTGTCAATTCCAAAAATACATATGTGTTTTTTTATTTGGCCTTTAATACTTTTTATATAATGCAGCACATCATTAGTATTTGAAGCATTTCATAGATTGAAAGTATTCATTTACATGTAATGATTACTAGACAGCAGAAGCAGTACTTTTGCCTTGCCTTGAAGAACAATGAGGTACTGACTGCCTTCCTGTGCTGCTTTTTCTGGAGTTTCTAGCATCCTTGTTCAAGTGAAGCTCTGTTCTTTAGGAGTCATTTACTGGCATCACAACAAGTATCTGGACTAGGCATTGTTGTGGTAAAAAGATAAGAGATTCTTAGTTCTGAGCAGTAGTAAGGTCACCTAGCAGGTTTTGACATTTCAGTACCTTGACTCTAATTCAAAAACTCTTTATTTAGAAAGTTGTTTAATTGATTCTCATAATTAACCAGAGATGGAGCCTGGAGAGATGGCTCAGTGTTTAAGAGCACTGGCTCCTCTTGTAGATGGGCCCGGGTTCTATTCCCAGCACCCAATGGTGGCTGACCCCTGTCTATAGTTCCAGGGGATCCAACGCCCTCTTCTGATCTCCATAGGTGTTGCATGACATAGGCATACCTGCCTACATGTAAGCAATACACTCATAAACATAAAAATTATAAGTATGAAAAATACTAACCAGAGCTGATGATAACTGACAGTTCACTTTTCATATCTTTGGATTAGGATGCATTTGTGGCTATTACTGCCTTTGTCTTTAGAACTTTCTCTCTTTGCAAACTTTTCTGATCTTTTAACTCTGTATTTATAATGAAAACATGAGAGCTTAGATGGATAATTTTAAGCAAATTATTTCACTGTTCTTTGAATTTATAAAATCAGGCCAAAAAGTGGGCACCCACATTTGTTTTGGGATAGGGCGTCACCATGCAGCCCTTGGCTGGCCTGGAACTTGCTTCCGTCCTCCTGCCTCAACCTCTTAGATTATAGGTATGTGAACACGTGGTAGCTGTTTTGTTCCATTGTTATTTAGACTGTGTTTGTGGTAATCAGTAACATAAGCTTTGATATATGATGAAAATGTTTGGGTTTTAACTGAAATCCCTTGTAATCCCTTGCCAGATTACATAGCTTCTAACCCTTTTCTCATCTGTGCTATGGGAGCAATAAAAAGATCCAACTTGACCTGTTACGAGTATGAAAGAAGATTTGCTGCTTTTTGTAATTCTTAGCACATAGCATGTACTTAACAGAATGGCTTGTATTTTTTTTTGCATTTTTTATTAATTTGGATCCTTTAGTAGAAAGCGTAAATAGCTATAAATCGTCCCTGTTGAGTAGCAGACAAGTGAACATTTTAAAAGGTTGAGGTCAAGTATAGATTTTCACTATGGCATGGTTAATTGGCATGATACAGTGTTTGCAGACTCACAATCATAGGATACTTGACTTTGAATTTCCCTGTTCTGAAATTGGGTGGAATATCACAGAGTGTATTCCAAAATAATCTAGTACCTGGCATATAGTAAATGTAGATTCTCTTTATTAAGTTTTCTCCTACTTACACAATTAAGGAGATTGAGGTGTAAGTTGTTGATTTGCCTGAAGTCACACAGCAGTATCCTTTAGAACCAAGTTCCCTTCTTGTTCAAGACTGTATTTTTTAATTTTTTTAAATCAAAAACGTTTTATTTTTTGGTTTTAAAAAAAGCGCAAACTTTTTTCAAGTAACCATGATTAGTTTAGAAAAATGGGTGTACATCTTCAAAGTATTTCCCTTTAACAGGAAACTTAGCATTACTGAATCTAAACATTAAAGGTAAAAGAAACAGAATCAAGGAAATCCATTCATACTTCAGGCCCTTCTCCTCCAGGAACCAGCATTGTTAATATTATTTCCATTTAGCAAAATCTGATCTAATTTAGTAGCCCTTCTTCCTTCTGGTGTAATTTCAAACTCTGTGACATCTTCCAACACCATATTGACAAAGACATCAAATCCTAGAAGTGTGCTGACAATTTCTTTATCACTTTTCATTACAATGTGAATTCGTGATCCTATACACTTGTCCACAAGCTCTAGAGGCAGGAGCTGCAAGGGGTTAGTGGTAGCATTGTCCTCCATGGCCACGCCAGAAATGTATTTTTAATTTTTGAGACATTTTATATGTATGTTTTGCCTGCATGTATGTTAAATGTACCTGTATTGTGCAGTGCTGTTGGAGGCCAGAAGAGGGCATCAGATCTCTTGGAACAGCTGTTAGCTGGCATGTGGGTGCTGGGAACCGAAACCATGTCCTCTGGAAGAGCAGCCAGTGCTCTTAACTGCTGAGCTATCTCTCCAGCTCCAATTATTTGTAGATTTTGTTTGTGAATTTGCCTACTTACCAAAACTTACAAACCTAAATCAGTACTTAAGCCATTTTGACATGCAGAGTGATTTGAATTACCTGAGGTATGTGTTTCCAGTAAATTGAAACAATGCTGTTACATTTTGTTCTCTCATTTTGGAAACTCAGGCCATGTTTGTTTTATCCTTGCATTATAACATGTTTTTTTTTGTTGTTGTTGATGATTTTATAAGGGCCCACAAGTGTGGTGCTGAAGAGCTACCTAGTGGCCTTGACTACAAGAAAGCTAATACATGTATTAAATAAAGTATGAGTTAGACTGTGGTTTGTATGAATTTAAAATGAATGAATCAGCAAAGGTGGTGGCACAGGTCTTTAAATCACTGCACTCGGGGCGAGGTGGAGACAGATGGATCTCTGTAATCTATGTGATTTCTACATAGCAAGTTCTAGGTCAGCTAGAGCTACATAGTAAGACCCTGTCTTTAAATAATGATGATGATGAAGATGATGATGATGATTAATGATACAGCTAGAGAAAGAAAGAAAGAAGTCTCCTAATCAGTATACAAGGCCACTCCAAGAACAGAAGTGATATTTATAGAAACTAAATTTGTGGATTTATGAAATTATGAACTATTTACAAGAAGCATAGTAAATAGCATTGTTAGGCTTTCAGCTCATCAAAATTAAGTGATTAAACCTTCTGAGCTAGTGAGGTTGGCTTGTACATTTTAACGTGATGTAGTGAAAAAGTTGACTTCAAGGTGAGAGAAGTTCTATAGATCAGGACTCCATGGAAGAATTCCTCTTAAGTGCCTAATGGGAAAAGAATTATGTGGAAGAACAACTTTTCAATGGTAAAGAGAATGTCTAATTTTTTTTTCAAGAGCATTGACAAACTTACTGATGGTATTCAAAATATATAGCTTGAAATTATTCAGTTTGTGCAACTTTGCCATTGTATTAATGCCTAGAGCAACATAAGTGCAAACCCCTAATGATAGAAAGTGCTCAGAATCTGTAAGCATGTACAAAAAAAGAGAACTGGTTTGCCAGCCCATTGGAAGTATGGCAAACAAAAATAAAGCTGGTGTCTAAAGTATTCTGCAATTGGTTCTACAACTACTTCATGTTAGAAGGTGAACACTGTGTCCAGGGAGAAAGCATGGCCTTCAGAGTTGTTGAACATTTCCTTAGTTTATTGCTATGGAAAACTCAAAAATTTGCATCCCGATTTAGCAGTTTCTTTCCATGCCCTCCGAAAGCACAATCTCTCATATATCCTGTTTTATCAAGCAACTAATAGCTGGTTTTCTTCTCAGTGTGACAAAGTACTTGACATAAATGACTTAAAGAAGGCCTATGGTTTCAGAGATTTGAGTCTATACTTAGTTCCTTTGATTCTAGGTCTGCGTGAAGTAAAATGTAATGGCAGTGAGATTGTGTAGAAGAGAAAGCTGTTTACATCATGGCAAATAAGAAGCAGAGGAAAAGAATATAGTAAGAAGCCAGGACAAGTTACAGCCTCAAGAATATGCTCCTTTCCCAGTGACTTCTCTAACTTGACTTCACCTCTTACCACCTACTAATAATGTCATGATATTATGACCATCAAGAGATTAATCCATTCATTAGGTCAGAGAGCCCTCATGTTCTAATAGTCTCTGGAAACATCATTGCAGACACTCGTAGACATATGCTTCACTCATCTCCTAGGCATGTCTCAGTCTAATCAAGTTGAAAATTAATGCTTTGTGTGGCTCCAGCCTATAACTCTGGGTGCTCAGGAGGTTGAGGCAGGAGGATCAAAAGCTCAAGATGTAACTGGGCCAGACTGTGGAACTTAGTGAGTGAGTCTGTCTCAAAAAGTTGTTGTTTTATTGAGGGCTAGGTGTTAAAGCCCAGTGGAAGAGCACTTGCCTAACATGTGCCAGACCCTAGAAATAAGATTTAACCATCATAGCATACTAGAAGCCTTCAAGGAATACTGTAGGAAGAAGCTTGCAAGACTATCCTTTTCAACAAAACAAGCCAACCACAATGTGATGGACACTATGCAACTTACTATGTCAGTGCATCCTGGGACAGGATCAAACACATTACTGTTTTTGGGGGGGTGGGGGTGTCTTTTTGAGAATGGTCTCCCTGTAGCCTTAGCTAGCCTGGAACTCATTATGTAGACCAGGCTGGCCTTGAGTTCACAGAGATTGGCCTGCCTCTTTTTCCCAAGTGCTACGATTAAAGGCAGGTGCCACCATACCTGGCCAAACACATTACTCATGATTTTTTTTTTTAACTTTTAAAAGAAACTTTATTGAGAATTTCATACATGCATATAAGGTGTTTTGATCAAATCCTCTCTCTCTCTCTCTCTCTCTCTCTCTCTCTCTCTCTCTCTCATATATCTTATAGGGTTAGATAAGAGCTCCCAAATACTTTTGTCATTTTGGCTTTTGGAACATAGTATGGGACATTTGACTTTTAGCCAAGAAATTGGCTACTTTTCTTTGGGGTCTTTTTCACCCTTACTGCCTTGGTAATAGTTATTAGGACTGCTTTTTTGTGTGTCTTTTTGAACCAGGGTCTCCCTGTAGCGCCAGCTGTCCTGGAACTCACTGTCTAGACCAGGCTGGCCTTGAACTCATAGAGATCCGCCTGCCTCTGCCTCCCAAGTGCTGGGACTACAGGTGTGCACCACCACACCCGGCTCTTCTACCTCCTATTCTTATCACACCAACCTCTGAAGCAGTTACCCAGCTTGCTGATAGGGAATCGGGACACGACTGCTCTGGCTTCTTCCGTGCTGAACAGAGACACAGGGTGAGGCAGTTGGGGTTGTCCCTTCAGTGGGTCTATCTAACAGATTCCCAAATTGCATAGCTGTTATCTGTAGGAAGAAAAGAAAGTCCTCGACTGGTGAATAGGGGATGTGAAGGAGAAGTAAAGGCAAGAGTAGTTAGCATTACAAGTTCTAGACGGGAGAACCAGAAAAAAGTCAGAACAAGGCAAATTTCAAATGTTCATATGAGAGATATGAGAGTTCATTGAGATTTTTTTGATGAGAGCTTCCAAAACATCCCTCTATTGGGTTCCTCTTCATTTTTCTTTTGTCTGCCCAAGGCTGGATTCAGGATTTGCTTTCGGGTATTTTGATAGCTTTTGGAGTAGTTAGAATCAGTGTCAGTTCCCTCTCAAAGGCTTCTAGATACGGGGAGAAAACAAATTTATCCATCATTTTAGAACAATAGCGGGTTGTCTCCCTTAGCTACAGGTGGGCACCACAGTATTGCAGACCAAGATTTGAAGTTTTACATCTGAGCAGCACTTTCTGATTAGGAACCAAATCATCAATGAGAAATAATTGTCTAAACATCTTTTTTTTTTTTTTGTCTTTTTGAGACAGGGTCTCCTTGTAGCCCCAGCTGTCCTGGAACTCACTATGTAGACCAGGCTGGCCTCAGACTCACAAAGATCCTCCTGCCTTTGTCTCCCAAGTGCTGGGATTAAAGGCATATGCTACAACACTTTTTATATGGACTTAAGCCTAATGTCTGGGAAGTGTAATCCCTTGAACTCTTTTTTTTTTTAATTTATTATTTTTATTTTTTGTGTATGAGTGTATTGGCTGCATGTATGTGAGTGTGCCCATGTTGTGCAATGCCAAGGATGTCAGAAGAGGGCATCAGGTTCTCCTGGAACTAGAGTTAAGGATGGTTTGTAACCGCCATGTCGGTGCTGGGAATCAAACCCAGGTCCTCTGCAAGAGCAGTCAGTGCTCTTAACCACT
>NW_008360304.1:1235372-1270612 GCF_000622305.1 Nannospalax galili | reverse complement strand
TGGCCCAAATAAATCAATTTATTTTTACACTTAAGGTCATTTGAGGATCTGTTCCTCAGGAGTCACACAGGCTTAGGAGGAGCTCCTGGCTTCTTTCTTTTACCAGTTCCATCTATGTGAAGATAAGTCAAAGGTCCTGCTCAACCGTGTCTGGCTTCACTTGGAAGCATGAATGAGGTGTTTCCTCTGAGTTGATCCTCCTCTTTGTAGACTGGACACAGGTTCAAGTCCACCTCATGGGGTTTTCATGCCCTCCCTAAACAAGAGGACAGGTGGCTCATATTTACAGGACATTTCGAGAGATGTTCCATCCCCTGGAACTCGGTTGACCTTGGAAGGCAAGGGGCAAAAACTGTCCTTTAAGTCCCTCTGACCACATTAGTATAGACCTCAAACTATGGCTGTTAAACATCCAATAAGGTTAGTTCTACCAGTCTGGTACTTTTAATTATCATGTGCTATATAGATAAAGCTTGAGTGAAAAACCAAATATTCTCAGATAAACCTTAACTAGATATTTATTTTGTTTCCTAAACTAGCTGAGTAAACTGTGACCTTAGAAATTTTTAAGATTATGTGTATATTATTTTTTGTCTCATCCATTATATATCATAACAGACCTATGCAGACCTTCATCACTTGCTTAGGCTTTCTCATTTTTTCTGTCTATTTTGGAAAATATCTCCATTCCCATATCCTTTAACATCTTTTACATTCTCATTTTCTTTTTTCTTTTTTTTAAAAATAATTATGAGATATAATAGCATTAACAAATTTTCCATCTGTTGCGAGAATTCTAGGGATGATACCAAGCAATGCTTATTTGCTTTTAAGGTTCTAGTGTCAAGCCAATGTTTGATTAAAGTTTTACTAGGGAACCAGTGAATTTACTGAGCTTACTTACCGAGATAACTGAGGGGTTGCTGAGGGTATGCACACTGGAAAGCCTTTACCTAGCATGGGTCATGCCTTCTCTTCCTAGCCTTCCCTAGATTGTATACGTTAGTCCTCCCCAAATCCAGGAGACCGTGCATGATTAGGGTCAAATTTCATACAGTTGGCTGGGAAGAGTGGCTGGATATTCTGGTAAGGGTCTGATGACCCTGCTTGGCCCTCCTTTAGTGAAGGAGCACAACTGTCAACAAGCCCAATTGTGATGATGTTTAGCGATCAGGCACAGCTGAAGTCGTGATGATGGTAGTTATTTCATGCAATAGAGACTGCTGTACAGCATCATATTAAAAGGACATGGAATTTAAAAGGATTTGGTTAGATGAGATCAGGCGCATTCAGGGTGGTATGGCCGTAGGTTTTTTAAATGTTCCCTTATAATGGTCTGGATCTTTTTGGTGTTGTGATATTTCCCCTTTCATCTCTGATTTTGTTGATTTGGATTTGCTCTTTCTTTCTTTTGGTTAACTGGGCTAAGGGTCTGTCTATCTTGTTTAGCTTTTCAAAGAACCAGCTCTTAGTTAGATTTATTGATTCTTTGTTGTTTTCTTTGTTTCTATTTCATTAATTTCTGCTCTAATTTTTGTTATTTTTTCTCCTCTGCTGGGTTTAGGTTTCAATTGTTCCTACCGTTCCAGCATCTTGAGTTGCAGTGTTAGGATTATTTGGGCTCTTTCTAATTTTTTAATGTAGGCCCTTAGAGCTATAAACTTCCCTCTTAGGACTGCTTTTAAAGTGTCCCAGAGGTTGTGTTGTGTTGTATTGGCCTTTTTGTTGAATTCCAGGAATTCTTTTATTTCTTTCTTAATTTCTCCTTTGACCCACTCATTGTTTAGGAGTGTGTTGTTTAATCACCATGCATTCATGTAGTGACTAGGGCTTTGTCCAGTATTGATTTTGAGCTTCATTGCGTTGTGGCCTGATAGGATGCATTGAATTATTTCTTTTTTTTTTTTGGTATTTGTTGAGGTTTGTTTTGTGGCCCCATACATGGTCAATTTCTGAAAAAGTTCCATGGGGTGCTGAGTAGAAAGTATTCTTTGGTGCTTGGGTGGAATATTCGAAAGATGTCTGTTAGGTCCATTTGATGTATGGTATCATTTAACTAAGACGTCTGTTTATTCTTTGTCCAGTTGACCTGTCTAATGGAGACAGTGATTTGTCCAGTTGACCTGTCTAATGGAGACAGTGGTGTATTGAAGTCCCCTATTATTACTGAGTTTGGGTTAATCTGTGTCTTAAAGTCCAGTAGTGTTGTTTTTTATGAATTTGGGTGCACCAGAGTTTGGTGCATATATGTAAAGGATTGTAATATCTTCTTGGTTAACTTTTTTTTGATCAGAGTGAAGTGACCCTTCTTATCTCTTCTGATTAGTTTTACTTTGAAGTCTATTTTGTCAGATAGTAGAATTGCAACCCCTGCTTGTTTCTTAGTGCCATTTGCTTAGAATATTCTTTTCCATCCTTTTACCTTAAGGTAGTGCCTGTCCTTGAAGGTGAGATGGGTTTCTTGCAGACAGAAAAGAGATGGATTTTGTTTCTTAATCCATTCACTTAGCCTGTGTCTTTTGACTGGGGAGTTCAGTCCATTGATATTTAAAGTTATTACTGAAAGGTGTATATTGGTTGCCATCATTTTGATTGCTGTTTGTGTTCTTTGTCTAATTTTGTGTTTCTTAGTTTATACCTTTATTTTCTTTCGTTGCCCCTGGAGTATAGTTGTTTCTATGCTGTGTGTATTGCTTCTCGTATTCTTTGAAGGGATGAAGGGATGGTTTTGTGGACATGTATTCTTTCAGGCTATTTGTGTCATGGAAGATTTTTCTTTCCCCTTCGATTATAATAGACATTTTTGCTGGGTAAAGTATTCTGGGCTGGCAACTATTGTCATGTAGAACTGGAGTAAGGGTCTTCTGGCTGTCAGAGTGTGCATTGATAAGTCAGCTGTAATTCTGATGGGCTTTCCTTTGCATGTGACTTGTCTTTTGCTGCTTTCAGTATCCTCTCTTTGTTCTGTACATTTAGTGTTTTTACTATGATATATTGTGGGGAGATTCTTTTTTGATCCTATTTGGTGTTCTGTGTGCATCCTGTATTTGTATGGGGATGTCTTTCATTAATTTTGGGAAATTCTCTTCTACAATCCTGTTTAAGATCTGGTTAATACCATTAACCTGAAATTCTCTCCTTCCTCTATTCCTATGATCTGTAGATTGGGTCTTTTCATTCTGTCCCACATCTCTTGCCGTCCATTCCTGTGTTTTTTAAAATTTTCTTTGCTTGAGTGATCCAGTTCTTCAACTTTATCCCCCAGTGTTGATATTCTGTTTTCTATTTCATTCATTCTAGTGGTGAGGCTTTCCCCTGTTGTTTCAAGTTGGCTTGTTGAGTTTTGCACTTCATTTCTGCCTGAGTTTTCTTCAATGTTTCTATCTCTTCTGTGAATTCATTCAATAGTTTATTCTTATCTTCTTTTAGTCTTTTGATTTGTTTGTTTGTGTGTTCTTTAAATTTGTTGAATTCCTTGATCATGTTTTTGATTGTTCTTTTAAATTCAGTGTCCTGTGTTACCTCTAGGGGGTTCTCCTTGTAGAACTCTTCTATGGGACTGGTAGAGTTTGGTGGGGACATGGTGTTTTGGCTTTCCATTTTTTTAATTCTTTCATTGTGATTTTGGCATGTGAATTTCTTTTTTTATGATTCCGATATGAGAATTAAGTTGAAGTATGCTTCTGTTTGTATTACCAGGGTGCCTAGGTTTTTTCCTTATTGATTATGTAAGGCTGGTTGGTGCAGGTTTCAGGTTCTCTCAGATTTTATTTTGGAGGGAACTGATGGCTTCAGATCAGCTATTCAGGAACACCCACAGAAGCCCAAGTCAGGCTTCTGAGGCTTCCTTCTAAGGTTTGAACCCCTATTAGCAGGAACTCAGAGAAAATTTGGGAAATTCCCTAAGGGGGAGGAGGCGATTTTTGCAACTTTCAGTTGGTCTGCTGTGTTCTCGGCCCCTGTGCCAGAAGGAGGCCAGAACCTGGCGGTGTGCTGAGATGACAGCTGCTACACAGATGGAGGTCGGAGCCTACCCTCTCAGGCTATCTCACATTACTTGTGATTAATTGATGGGAACATGTTTGTCTACACTGAAAACATTTGAAGGTTTTGCTTTCATGTTACAGAAAATAGAAATGTTAAAAATATATTGTACAGTGAATGGTTGGAAAAGGCTTTGGTGACATGAAATAAGGTAGTATTGGAACAGAAAGTAGGTCTTGGGAGAAATTAACGGTGTGGAAAAATGTAACCCTGTGCTTAAAGCACAGTCTGAAATTTAAGCACCAAATGTGTATTTGCTGTATGTCGAGATGCCTAAAAGATTTGAGGTTAATAAGCCAACCAAACAAGGCTGATAGAAATTTTGGAGCTGGATTAGGAGGTGGATTAGGAGGGAAAAATATCTCTGGTGCTGCCAACAAGTCACATGTCCTGTTCTACTAACATCTTTGCTTCTTATGCCCTTGATCAAGGCTGAATGGTTAATTCACCCACTGTACTAGCACATCATAAATCCTGCAGCTCTACCCATAGTAAAACTTTAATGATTTTATAAAACTTACAGTGCTGTATCTTTGCTTAGTATATTTTTCAAGAGTTTTTTGTATTATTATATAGTATATAATTAGTATCCATAGTCTTGTGCTGATTTTATGTGATCACTGTGTAGAATGTATGTGTCTCTAGTGATGTAGGTTTTGTACTTTTTTATGTATAAATGCTGTATTGTGCGTACTGAACAGTATTATGTGTAGTGTGTGATTATTGTTCCTATACTGTGTATATGATCTAGTCTCAATACAGTAGATTACACAAAAATGCTATAATTGAAATTCACTATTTGGGGTTTTTTTTGTTTGTTTTGGTCTTTTCTTTGTTTTTTGAGACAGGGTCTCCCTGTAGCCCCAGCTGGCCTGAAACTCACTATGTAGACCTTGAATACACAGTGATCCGCCTGCCTCTGCCTCCCAAGTCCTGGGTGAAATTGACTTTATACCAAAGTACTTCAAATAATTTTTAATAAATATTAAAATATATTTAAACAAACAAGTATTGTGAAGTTGATGAAAATGTTTTAACGAGAGGTTCACAGGAATTTAACCTTTTATTCCTCTTTGCAAATGTGTTCCATGTAATTTGTTGTTGAAGCAGTTGTATAGAATGTGATTATCTTAATGAGGGTTAACTATTTTAAAACAAGTATAAATGAACTCAGTTTTTAAACAGTTGAGTTTATAACCTTCACTGATACTAGATAATTGTCTTCATATTTTTTCTTAAAACATGCTTATTGGTAGAATTTCTTGAAAGTAATACTGATTGAGAGAGTGAATCACTGCTGATTGTCAATGAAGATAGATTTCACTTTGGTCTTCCCAGGAAAGACTGCTAAACCTAATAGTAGTAACATAATTTGGTTATACTTTTTCACTTTTTGTAGAAGTAAGTCTCCTTAGGACTTAGGAAATAGATAATGATTAGCATCAGGAAGAATAAAAATTACAAAAGTAAAAGTTTCTCTTTTCTTCTCTATAGGGCTCAGCACCACCTCCTTCTCCTACACCAAACAAAGAGATGAAGAACAAAGCAGTTCTTTGCAAACCTTTAACAATGACAAAAGCTACTTACTGTAAACCTCATATGCAGACCAAATCTTGTCAGACAGGTAATTTTAGGAACTTTACTGAAAAAAAGAAAAAGCATGCTTATAGTGATATGCTACAGAACAGATTTATATCATTTTCTTTTGATTTCCAATTGTCTAATTTTTTATACTACCTTGAAAATCAGCATATTGTTTAAAATCATTTTGTGATCAGTTAATCTCTGATTAAAGGGCTATAGTACAACTTGTAAAAGAAAAACATTAAAATTGCATTGCTCCTGCTGAGAAAATAATTTCTTCGAGGTTTGTAACAATAGCAGTTTTATTTATTTCCCCCTGTCAGAAAGAGATGAAATAATTCAGATAGGTATTTGTATCATACTTACAATGTTAGGTGCATTTTTGTTCTTTTTTTCCTTTTGAGTCTTTGAGACATGGTCTATCTTGCTGTGTAGTCTAGGTTACCTAGAACTCAGAATCCTGAGTGCTGGATTACAGGTATGGGCTTCCATGCAACTCATTATTAGCTGTATTCTGTTCTGTTATGTGAACTGAGATGGAGTTGCAGGGGCAGCCTGCTAGATGTGGAAGCATATTTCTAAAAGAATTTTTTTTCTTTAATTATTTTTGTTTCATGGGGTATTTTGCCTGCATTTATGTGTATATAAGTGTACCCATGTCATGCAATGCCCACAGAGGTCAGAAGAGAGTGTTGGAGCCTCTGGAACTAGAGTTACAGATGATTGTTAGCTGCCATGTGAGTGCTGGGAACTGAACCTGGGTCCTCTGTAAGAACAGCCAGTGCTCTTTACTATTGAACCATCTCTTCAGCCCCTATTTTTCCTTTTGAAAATATTGTAAATTTCATTGTTCTAAGTTAGAATAGCTACGACTTTGTGTTACTGTTTGAACGTTTTCAAATCTTTTAAAAGCTAGAAATTTCTTTTAAATGAGTACAAAGTTATTCTTATCAAGTTAACATTGCTCCTTATAAAATCAACCAACCAAAGAAACTATAAGCCATTATGAAAGAAAAGACTGTGGGATTGTACGCCCCTTTACATCCCAGCACTTGGGAGGCAAGGGCAGGCAGATCTCTGTGAGTTCTGGTCTACATAATAAGTTTTAAAAGGGGGAAGAGGGGCATGTGGTGGGTCACACCCCAAATCCCAGCACCCAGGAGGCTCAGGCAGGAAGATTGCCATGAGTTCAAGGCCAACCTATGCCAGTGTGAAACCCTGTCTGAAACCAAACTATATGTATTCCTTATGCTCATGTCTTGTGTTTTAAGATGAGAATTGGAAGACAGAGTATGTTCCAGTGCCTATCCCTGTGCCTGTGTATGTTCCAGTGCCTATGCACATGTACAGCCAGAATATTCCTGTTCCTACCACAGTTCCTGTTCCTGTAAGTTACACTTTACTTTTTTTCTTAGTATTTTGTTGTTTTTATTTTATATGTATGAGTGTATTGCCTACATATGTTTAAGTGCACTTGTGTTGTGCAGTGCCCACAGAGGTCAGAAGAAGACATCAGATCCCCTGGAACTATAGTTATGACCAGTTGTTAGCTGCAGTGTGGGTGCTGGGAACCGAACCCAGGTCCTCTGCAGGAGCAGCCTTTGCTCTTAACAGCTAAGCCACCTCTCCAGCCCCCACATTTTATTTACTCTTCAATTCTGAGCCTTAGCAGCACATTTGGGAAATACCATTTGTAATCACTAGCTGACTGATGTTGCTGAAGCTGTATTATGGTTGTTGTGACAGAAACAATTTAAGGAAAGAAGAGAGTTCATTTTGGCTCATGGTTTAGCAGGGGAGAGCATGAGGCAGCTGGCCTCATTGCATCTGCAGTCACGAAGTGGGTCTAGCTTATAAAACCTCAAGGCCTTTCCCAAGTGACCCACTTCATCCAAGAGACTCCACCCTCTAAAAGTTCCACAACCTTCCAAAAGGCACCATCACATAGGGTCCAAATGTTCAAACACATGAACCTGTGAGAGGACACTTCACATTCACACCAAACAGAAGCCATCTTTGCTTTTCTTCCTCAGTTAGATTTGGTTGACTCTATTATAACCATGATTATGCTTTGTTTTAATCTGTTCATCTTGGAGAGGGAAGTTAAGATGCAAGTATCTATATTATGGACCTTCCTTGTCACAGTAGGCATCTTAATTTTGATATATATTCTTTCCAAAGCTTTTATTCACTAATATATTTATATAGTAGATCATGCCTTAATAGTCTTAAATTTGGAAAAATACCTTGTAATGTTCATATACCTAATGCTAAATCTTTGGTTAATTAGGTGCCCGTTCCTGTTTTTCTGCCTGCTCCGTTGGACAGCAGTGAGAAGATTTCTGCCACAGTTGAAGACCTAAAAAGCAAAGTTTCTTCAGATCCTCTTGATACAGAATTGCTTACAATGACAGATATGATGACTGAAGATGAGGGGAAAACAGAGGCATCAAACATCAACAGTGAGCTGCACATTTTGCCAATAAGTGTATCAGTGGTTTTGTTGGGGTGGTACTGGTGGTAGTTAAATGTATTGTGATTGTTACAGTACTTAAAAGGCATATCCTTCAGCTCAACATGGGAGTACAGGGAAAAATTGTATCAAAAGTATATTAAGAGATACACACTCTGACTAGCCAGGTGTCCTCTAATGCCAAGCTTGATCTCCAGTGCAATAATTTGTATATGCCCATTTTTGTTTTGAAATAGTCTTGGTATGTTGCCCCAGACAACGGACTGATGAGCTCCAGAGATCCTCTAGCCTCAGCCTGCCAAATAAGTCAGATTGCCTCTGTTTACCACCACACACGATCTAATGCTCCCTGTTTTTAATAATAATAGGATTTGATTTGCAAAGTCAACACAATTATTTTTCTTATAGTAAACGTACACAAAATTATCTTGTAGGTTTCCAAGTTCTTATTTTGTGATAGATATCTCCAGCATTACTTTATTTCTTCTGTTAAGCATATGAAATTTTCACTATGCCAGAATTTATCCTACTCCATTAGGACACTGCTTGCTGCATGATGTGGCATAATTTCACATGAGTGTGTTGTGGGTGGTTCTGTCTCTTAGCATATTTATTCCAACCCTTAGCCTTCTGGAGATACTCAGAATCCCATTTCAGTCATGAATTCCATGATTCCCTTTACCCCAGAAGACAATTGAAACCTGGTTTTAATGGTATCTCAATTGTAGTAGTGGTTTTACACTGCTGTTAAGGAGTTGTGAAATTTTTAGTGGATTGCTACCAGTGATATGTTTTTCTTTGTTTTTGCTTTAATGAAATGGGTGTTATGGCACCTACCTATAATCCCTGTGCTCAAGAAACTGAGACAGGAGAATTTTGAGTTTTAGGCAAGCCTAGGCTATAAAACACAGTGAGACTCTGGAAAAGAAGAGCAGAGGAAAAAGTAACCTACATAGAAAGGCTGTTCATTGTTTTGTAAAATCTTTGTTTTCTGTTTGTGTGTGTATGACCTATCTTTCTGTTAGACCTGCCATTACTGCAGGTATATGCTAGATAAAATGTATTTGTTACTGTACAACAACAACAACAAAAAGCAACTGATCAAAGCATTCGATGTTCATTGTAAATAACTATATATGGAGACTTGGTCAAAATTAAAAAAAAAAAGACTTTGAAAATTGTATTTACTGGGACTGGCTGTGGTGGTGCAAGCCTTTAATCCTAGCACTTGGGAGGCAAAGGCAGGTGGAGCTCTGTGAGTTCAAGGCCAGTCTGGTCTACATAGGGAGTTCCAGGCCAGCTGGGGCTACAGGGGAGACCCTGTCTCAAAAAGACCAAAAAGAGAAAAAAAGAAAATTGTATTTACCTTCATACGTTTGTTTCTGATGAGACTGATTACTTTTAGAAATACTAACTGGGAAGATGGCTCAGTTGATGAAGTGCCTGCCACAAAAGCATGAGGACCTGAGCTTGGATCTCCAGATCTCATTTAGAAGATCAGGCACAGTGGCTTATACTTGTAATCCTAGCTCATGAGGAAGGCAGGATGAGGAAAACAGGTGGATCCCAGAAGCCCATTGGCCACACAGTCTAGCCAAATCAGCAAGCTTTAGGTTCAGAGAAACCCTGTCTCAAAACACATGGTGGAGAACAATCAGAGAAAGACAGCCTGACATCAACCTTTGGCCTCCTCATATACATGTGCATACACCCACACTAACAAATACATGGACAACAGACACACAAAGAAATACCCCAACACTGGAATTGTTTTAGTATTATAGCACATTTATTAACTTTTAGAAGGGAATAGCTAAAATTTACACGATAAATATAATTATCTAAGTATGAAGTAAATAGTAGTTTACATACTAAGATTGCTATGTATTTTTTCCTTTGTAATCTAAGTGTTCTTATAGTGTATTTATAATTAAATGACTTCCATTTGGCAGATAACGTACAAATACTGTTGAGGTTTTTCTATTTTGGTTTCTAATGAAATTACACATTGGTTACAGGTGTAATTATTGAAAGTGATATCATTGGCTCAGATCTTATGAAGAACTCTGACCCAGAGATACAGTCAAACATGCCTGATGTACCATATGAACCAGATTTGGATATTGAAATAGATTTCCCGAGAGGTATTTAAATAACTACTTTATGATTATTGAATCAAGTTTTAGGGTCATAACTGTACTTACATAATAATTGCTTATTACCTTTTGTGCCCATAATTGTTTCTTTTCCTATGTGGTTTTTGTGGTGGGAGATAATGGGGATGGTCTTTTCCACTTAGCTACATCCTCCCAACCCCAGCCCTAGTTTTTCTTTTTACCTGAAAGAATTTAATTCATTATAGGAAGTTTTGAAATCAGAGACAAATACAATAAAACATATTGATAGTAAGTACTGGGGTGGGGTTAGGGGATTGAGGTAAGATTTTGCTATGTATCCCAGACTGGCATCCAACTAGCAGTAGTCCTCCTGCCTCAGCCTCCCTAGTGCTGGAATTATGTGTGTACCGTCATGTCCAGCATGGTAGCATTTTTCTTAAGACCCTTTTCAGGATTAACTTCACTTTCAAAGGGAAAAAATATTTTCAGTTATTTTGTAAAAGAAATGTGTTCTGTTGCTTCTTGGCCTTTTGGTTAAGATCAGGTATAGAGATGTGTTTCAGGCTGGGCATGGTGGCACACTTGGGCAATTCTAACAATTGGGAAATGGCAGCAGGATCAGAGTTAAGGTCAGTCTCCTACATATCAAGTTCAAGCCTAGCCTGGGCTACATAAAGACCCTGCCTCAAAAAAGGAAAGAAGTGTTTCAAAGTCTCATGTGGTAGTACGTACCTATAATCTTACTACTGAGGCAGGAGGACTGCAAGTTTGAGGTGGGTTTTTTTTTTTTTTTTTTTTTCCAGATCACTAGAGGGAAATAGGAATGCATTCACTTTTTTCATTCTCCTAATTTATGAATTGCTAATGAGCACATCAAGTTTGGAATGTAAAATGCTGTTTTGGGGAAAAGATTTAACAGGTGGAACTACATTTGCACTGTACTCCTTTTGCGTCTTGTAATTAGATGTTTGGTTATAACAATTTTTCTGATAATCATACATTTCTAAGAAAGTTCTATATTGATACATTTTTTTAGGACTGTGAAAGACTTTCTTAAAACTCTGACCATGTTACATATAAATTATACCTAGCTCAGTTCAACTTTATCCCCATGTATTTATATTACTTAATTTATATGGTTATTTCTTTATTGGCTGTGTTTATGTAACATAAGCCTGTGGTATTATGTTTGAAATAAATTTTTTCCTAATTTGCCAGCTGCAGAGGAACTTGATATGGAAAATGAGTTTTTATTACCACCTGTTTTTGGAGAAGAATATGAAGAACAGCCTAGACCTCGATCTAAGAAAAAGGTATAGAATTTGGTAATATTCTTATGTCTTGTATTCAATGTCTCTATGTAGGAGCATCTTAATAGAGAAAGATATATTGGTCTTTTCATGTGTCTATGTGTCTGACAACATGGGAAGGTAGTTTTCTAGGTTGAAAAAGAAAATGTGATTTACTTCTAAGTAATAAACTTTTTTTTTTTTTTTTGATTTTGAGACAGGGTCTCCCAGTAGCCCCAGTTGGCCTGGAACTCACTATGTAAACCAGGCTGGCCTCGAACTCACAGAGATCCACCTGCCTCTGCCTCCTGAATGCTTGGATTAAAAGTGTGTGCTACCACGCCCTGCAAACATTTTCAAATTTATTTGCTACAACATAGAACAGGTGTTAAAATTTATCTCAATACAAGGTCAAATAGAAAATAGTTGATTTAAAAAATATAGCACTGACAGTAAATGATTTCTGAGTGGACATGGTGGCACACACCTATAAATGTAGCACTGGTGAGACTGAGGCAGGAAAATTGTAAGTTCTGGGCTATCCTAAGCTGCATAGTAAAGTCTGTCTCAAAAAAGGAAGGGGAGTGGGAAAAGGGATTAAGATAATTTTCTGAGGAGTGATCCCTTTCCCACCATTATTTTATTTTTGATGAGATTAATCAATAAGGAAGAGGTATAATTTATTCTTTCTAGTCTCTCTTAAGCATGCCAATACAGGAAGACATACTAGGATCTGGAGTCGCAGCTCAGTAGAATGCATGCCTACCATGTAGGAAGCTCTGGCTTCGATCCCCACCCCCCCCCTCTGTGTCCCCGTCCCCCATCTGCCCCCCGCCCCAAAGCAGGAGCTCTAACAGCTTGAGGATCTGAGGTTCCAGGCCAGCCTGAGGTATGTGTGACACTGTCACAAAAAAGAAAGTAGAAATACATATACACTGGACAATTTGATCATTCAGATACACCAAATGTAGATGTATTAGGTGTAATTTGTTTAATAATCTATCAACAACTTTCTGATTTACAACATAAGGCAAGAGCAAAAGACACCATAAGAAAATAGTTTTTACAGATTTGTCCCAAAAGAAGAAAACTGAAAAAGGAGTATCCACAGTAGGATAAAGATACACTTTTATTTGACCTCATACACAACAGTTAACTCAAAGTGGGTCATAGTCCTAAACATAAGAGCTAAAAATATGTACTCTTAGAAGAAAACATAGGCCTAAGTGTTCATGACATTGTAGGCATCACTTTTTAACTAATGTACCTAAAGCACAAAGAAATGGCAGCATCAAAAGATACATTATGCTGCAGCATAGTTCAAGTTGTGTGCATTACAAGCAGTACCATCAGAAAGTAAAAAAGGGAGCCAGGCATGGTGGTACATGCCTTTGATCCCAGCATTCAGGAAACAAAGGCAGGCAAATCTCTGTGAGATCACATCCAGCCTGGTCTATATAGGGGCTACAGGGAAACAGTGTCTTAAAAAAAAAAAAAAAATGAAGAGGAAGTTCACTGTGGTAACCTGGTAACCTCAGCATGGAGAAGACTGAGGGAAGAGGATCTCAGGTTTGAGACTGGAAGACCCCTTCTTTAAAAAAAAAAGCACAACCACTAAACATAAAAAGGAAGGAACTGGGGATGTGACTCATTGTTAGAGTGTTTGCCTAGCATGTGCAAAACCCTGGGTTCAATCTTTACAAGGAATAAATAGAAAAGAAACAAAAATGGTGAAAGCCAAGTGATTAGTTAATTCCATATATGTTGGAGTTGTTTAAAAGTTCTTCTATCTTAAATTGATCTTTAGAATCCTTTTTTTAAGTAATTAGTTTATCTTAAATTAGTTTCTCATCAATAAATTTACTCTGATTTTATTGTGCAAAATGAATTATATAGAAATGTGATATTCATGGTGTTGTGTTTCAAGTAATAATATAGATAACTATTGTTAGATTCAGGAATACCAGTCAATTTTAAAGCAAATAAACACATTTCATTTTAAAATCTGCCGTGGGGCTGGAGAGATGGCTCAGAGGTTAAGAACACTGGTTGTTCTTGTAGAAAACCTGGGTTTGAATCCCAGCACCCGATGGCAGCTAACAACAGTCTGTAACTCCAGTCCCAGGGTATCTGACAGTCTCTTCTGACCTCCACGGGCATTGCACGACATGGGTGCACTTACCTACATGCAGGCTATACACGCATACACATAAAAATAATAAATAAAAAAAAATTAAAATCTGCCTTTGTTTAGAGGTGACTTACATAGAAGTCATGGAATATGTAGACTTAGAGAAAGGATTTACAATGCTGTTTTATTACTAGGGAACCAAGAGAAAAGCTGTATCAGGATACCAGTCTCATGATGATAGTTCTGACAACTCAGAATGCAGTTTTCCTTTCAAGTACATGTATGGTGTAAATGCATGGAAACATTGGGTCAAAACTAGACAACTTGATGAAGATCTTCTGGTATTAGATGAGCTAAAATCTCGTAAGTTTTTTTAATCCTAAATCTATCTAAAAATCAAAGTTTGTATTATTAACTCCCTTTAATGTAATAGTTTTCTTGTAAGATTTATTTTTGTTTATGTATGTATGTGTGAATATATGCTATGTGTACGGGTGCCTTTGGAAGCCCAAAGAATGCATTGGTTCCCCTGGAGCTAGAGTTAAAGGTAGTTATGAGTCAATCTGACATGGGTCCTGGGAACTGAACTTGGGTCCTCTGGAAGAGCAGGAAGTGCCCCTAACTTCTTAGTCGTCTCTCCAGCCCCAATTACCTTTAATTTAAAAAACATAAATATAGCTTAAAACAGTGTTAACAGTGCATCTTATTTTAATTTCAGAAGTTTTCTTAATTTTAAGACGTAATAGTAATTAGTGTTATTTTATTTCTTTTAAGCTAAATCAGTAAAGTTAAAAGAAGACCTACTCTCTCATACCACAGCTGAACTCAACTATGGGTTAGCTCATTTTGTCAATGAGATCCGACGCCCAAATGGAGAGAATTATGCACCTGACAGCATTTATTATCTCTGCCTTGGAATACAAGAAGTAAGCAGTTATAATGGTTGCTTTCGGAAATAACATTCATAAGAAAAATGGTTGTAGGGTTTGGAAAGAAAAGTGTGCTTCTGAAATTTTAAGGGTAGTTTTCTGGAACCTTTCATTTATGTGTATGTGTGCATGTGCCAACAGAGCCCAGAAGAGTGTCAGATCCAGATTCCTTGGAGCTAGATTTCCGGGTGTTTGTGAGCCACCCAGTAGGTGCTCAGATCAGAACTCTGGTCCTCATGATAGAGCAGCAACTGCTTTTAACTGCTTAGCCATCTCCAGCCCCAGTTTTCTGGAACTTTTATTGGCTTACCAAGGAAGGTAGAATTTAATCTCTTTGGAAATACCTAGGGCATATCCTAAAAATTGAAGTTCTCAGCGGTCATGGTGGTGCATGCCTTTAATCCCAGCACTCAGGAGGCAGAGGCAGGCGGATCTCTGAGTTCAAAGCCAGCCTGGTCTATATACTGAATTTCAGGCCAGCTGGGGCTACAGGGAGACCCTATCTCAAAAAGACAAAGCAAGGAAAAGAAAAATTGAAGTTCTCTAGAACTGTGCACTCCCCCACCAAAAAAAAAAAAAAAAAAAAAGTTACAGGAAAAAATAGGATATGAACAGGCCACTTAAACTCACACATCTTTTGTAATGAGCTAGCAAAGTTGTATATTTTGCCACTATATGGAGACAATAATTGAAATGATGTCATTTTTTAGTTATAAGTAAGTGAATTCACATGGAATATTAGGTACAGAATTAACTTTAGAGTTGTTAATGTCTCTATATAACTATAAGGTGCTGATCTAGACCACTCTAGAAATAGCATTTAACTGTACATGCTGTTTCATCTGTCTCATTAAAGACAGTGTTTTTGACCATGTGGTTGTCAAGATCATCTGTTTTTAGTATTGTAGAGAATACTAGGATTCAGGAAGAAGCTGAAGTCTTCTGTTAGAAACATCTTTAAAAAGCGTCTAGTTTTTTTTTTTTGTTGTTTTTGTTTTTTTATTGCTTGACTGATTGATTTGCTTGCCAAGGTCTACTCAGCCTCCTACGTGCTAGGGTTACAGGAGTATATCACTATCCCCAGCTAGTTAACTTGTTGAGTTTTTAAGTTATTATCTAAGCCTAAGAGCAAAACCCTGTCTTAAAACTAAAGACACAATATTAACAAGCACTAAAAACCATATAGCAAAACAGTTGTTTCTTTGTCCCACTGAGTTTTACCCATCTGTTCTAGCTCACTTCTCTGTTGCTGTGGTAAACACTGTGACCCAAAAGTGACTTGGGAAGGAAAACATTTATTTCATCTTAAACTTGAAGGCAGCCAAGGCAGGAACTGAAGCAGAGATCACAAAGAAACATTACTTATCAGTTTGATCAGCCAGCTAGCTTTCTTGTACAGCTTAGGTCCCCAGCCCAGGTCCACCTGCCCAGTGATGGCACCGTCTACAATGGATTGGGCCCTTCTATATCAATTGGTAATTAAGAAAATGCCTCACAGACAGGCTCACAGACCAATCTAATGGAAGAAATTTCTTACTTGAGGGTCCCTCCTTACAGGTGACAAAAACTAACCGGCACACAATCTAATCCCTTGCCTTTCCCTCATACTTTTTGAGCTTTAAGCTGTTTAAGCTGGTATTGCATACATATATACAAATGACTTTTTATATATTCATCTTATATATTCTGTACCCACTGGTTCTAATAGGTGGTTTCCCCTGACCTCTCGTTACAGTTTTCTATATAATTATGTTGCCTATGCAGTTTTACTTTAAAATCTGCCTATCTTTTCTTTTTTCTTGCCGTATTACATTATTTTAAATAATACCTTCCCTCTTTTCCCCAATGCTCTGTTAAAATGAAGTGATAAGAAGAGCAACCTTTGGTTCATTTATGATCTTGGTAGGGAAGTCTTCATTCTTTCACTGTTGAGTGTGATGCTACCTCTATACTTATATCACTCTTTTTGGTTTTTTGTTTGTTTGTTGGGGGCGACAGGCTCTCACTGTAGTCCCAGCTTGCTGGGAGCACGCTGTGTAGACCAGGGTGACCTGGAATTCATGGAGATCTGCCTGCCTTTTCTTCTCAAGTGCTGGGACTAAAGACTTGTGCCACCATGTCCTGCTTATCACTTTGTTTTTGGTAGGTTCTTGTTACTAGGTTGAAGTTCTTTTCCTAGTTGACTGAGAACTTTTCAAAACTTTTTTTGAGTTTCCTTTCTTCTCTCCCTCCCTCCCTCCCTCCCTTCCAATTGTTATTGAATTTTGTTGGCAGCTTTTTCTATACCTTTTGAGATGTGATTTTTCTCAGTTACTTTGGTATATCAGTTCAGATATCAAACCAACCTTATATTCCCTGCAGAGACCTCACTTGATAATGATTTTTTTTTTTTTTGCATTTCCAGAGTAGATTGGTTAATAATTTTTGCAAATAAAATATTATGGGCCTGAGATTGATTGATTTTTGGGTGAACAGAGTGGTTTTAAATTACTAATTCTTTTAGCTGATCTAGAGCTGTTTTTAAGATTATTGGGTTTTGGCTGTTCTTGGCAATTTTGTCTTTGAAGAAATTTGTGCAAGCTGGGCATGGTCTAATAACTAGAGAGGTTGACACAAAAGAAGTCTTTAAGTTCCAGGTCAGCTTGGGCCTCGTAGTGAGATCCTATCCCAAAAAGAAATCTATGCATTTTGTGTCAAGTTTTCAAATTCATTAGAATAAATAAATCATATTTTCTTTAACTTTTCTTTTTTCCTTTTTTCTTTTTATTTTTCTTTTTGGTCTTTTTGAGACAGGGTCTCCCTGTAGCCCCAGCTGTCCTGGAGCTCACTATGTAGACCAGGCTGGCCTTGAACTCACAGAGATCTGCCTGCCTCTGTCCCCTGAGTGCTTTCTGTTAAATATAGTCCAGCTCCTCGAAAAGTATTAAATTCATGTTTGGAAACACGTGGTTGTGTGGACTCTGCTAAGCCAGGTGGCAAGGCTGTCTACTCCTGGGGAAGTCATAGTATTCGTGAGCCTTTGCTCTGCTCCAAAACCACTGTGCTCTGCTGCATCAGCTTCTCCCTCCCCTCCCCTCCCCTCTTCTCCCCTCCTTTTCTGTCTTTTCAAGACAGGTACTCCCTGTAGCTCCTGTTAGCCTATAACTCACTATGTAGAGCAGGCTGGCTGTAATCCTACAGAGCTCCATATGCCTCTGCCACCTGAGTGCTGGGATTTAAAGGTGTGTCACTATGGCCAGCCACTATTCTGTTTTGAATGGGCTCAGAGAGGGAAGATAGATAGTTGTTCAAGGTCCCACACTACTAGTAAGTTGGGGAGCTCCACTTGATTGCTGGGATTACAAGTGTGAGCCACCACACAAAACAAAGCACAATTCTTAGCTCACAGGCTATATAACAAAAAGAATAAAAAACAAACAAATGAAAACCATGAGGTGTTTGGGTCTGAACACAGTGAGGCTGGCTTTGCGATTTGTCTGTACTACTCATATTTCTGTGATGCTTATGATGTGTATTAGTCTTCTTTTGTTCTCCTTTGAGTCTCTGGTTTTAACTATATTCTAGAAAGCATTTAAAGCTATACATTTTAAAAAGGTAGGGGGTGGAGAGATGATCAGCAGTTAACAGTGCTTGCTACTTTTGCAGAGGACTCTTCACAGCACCCATGTCATGCAGCTCATAACTGACTATACCTCCAGCTTCAGGGGATCCAATGCACCTGGCCTCCAAGAACACGTGAACACATGTGCACATACATGCTGGAGACATGCACATAAGCATTTTTTAAAATTAATGCTGTGAATTCCCTCTAAATCTAGTTTATCTATATTTCACAAACATTCATTGGGTTTCCATTTTCCTTCAAGTTGAATCTTTGGGTTGCTCTTTACTGAAGAGATTATTTGCATATTGGAAACCCAACCACTGTAGATCTTTGAAAGCTATATGGATTACTTAATGAATGATAATTATATCATTTTTTTAAAGTTCCATTTTATCTATCAAAGTTTTGTTACTGTGGTAAGCATGACATTTAGCATTTTAGTCACTTGTGGCATTAATGAAGAACATTCACATTGCTGTATTACCTTCACCACTCCTCTTTTTATTTTGGGAAAACTTGGATTGAAACTATAGGTGAGATCATTCAGGATGTATCTTTTTGTATCTGCCTTATTTCACTTAGCACAGTGTCCTCAAGGTTAATCTATACTATAGCATAACTCAATTTCCTTCCTTTATTTGATAGGTTCTTTATGTACTCATAAATATCTCTCAGATTAGTTTATTGCTGAACTGTACACATAAAAATGGTTAAGATGGTAGATTGTATATACTGTGTATTTACCACAATTTTTCAAAATGCATATTTTCACTGGACACATTACATATTGTAGAGGCTATGTAATATTTATAAGCAGCTTTAAAAATAATCCAGTGTAAACTAAGGTATCTAAAATATACTCCAGAAATGAGTGCTGTTCTTTAATGGTACTTCAAGGATGCACATGGAAATAGAAGCTGTTCTTGGGAGAGTATCCATGTTTTCCTTGTTGATTTTGTTCATTGACAGTAGGATTAAGATAATGTTCAAAGCCTAGTCCCAGCACTTGGGAGGCAGAGGCAGGCAGATCTCTGTGAGTTCAAGGCCAGCCTGGTCTACATAGTGAGTTCCAAGACAGCTGGGGCTACAGGGAGACCCTGCTTCAAAGAGACCAAAAAGAAAAAAAAAAAAAGATAATGTTGAAGAGGAAGTATGATTTTCTTAGATGTAGCTATAGCAGGATTGCTGTTTTAGTTATAAGAAGTCTTATATCTCAATATATAGGAGTAATCTTTTGTACACTGAGAAGTTAATGTAAGTATGGATGTTTGGTACTGTAAGAAAGAGATGGCAAAATAATGCTGTCTCCCCCACCCCCAATTTTGTACAAGGAATGATGTTTATTGTCACATATTGCCGTAATGTGGAAGTGTTTGAGAAGGAACACAAAATCTGCCTATCAACAGCCATCATGAACATTTTATGATCATTCTTTCATACACTATTTTACACCTGTAAAGTCATGTTCCCCACACCAAATTGTTCATAAATGGAACTATAGATACCTTTTTTTTTCTTTCTCATCTTTCCTATTACTGTTCCATAAATTTTTTATTGAATATGGTAAAAGATACAGTTTTTCTTTCCCACCTCTTGTTTAATTATTCTAAAGAACTGTTACTGTCATTTCTGAGATAAGATTCCTGAAAGGACATTACTAAATCATAAGATACATATATGTCATTTGATTTTTTTAAAAGATATCACCAAATTACTGTCCAAACAGGTTGAGAAACTTTGATTCTTGTTTGTACTTGTCTGTGAATTGTTCCATTGTCTAGTGGGTGGTTCTTTTTGTTTTATGAGCATTGTAGTATGTGTTGTGTGTGTGTGGTGAATGCACATTGAGTATGCCAGGTGCGTATACCTGCAAGCATGCATGTGGAGGCCGAAGCAGAGCATTGGGTGTCTTCCTCTCTGTCCTAACTGTCTTGGGATGGGGTCTCTCATTGAACACAGAAGTGCATTTTGACTTCGATAGCTGGTCAGCATGCTCTTGGAATCAGCCTGTCTCCATACCCCAATGCTCAGGGGTTACACATTGCCACTTCTGGCTGGCTTTCCTTTTTTTTTCGTCTTTTGAGACAAGGTCTCTCTATCCACAGCTGGCCTGAACTCTCTATGTAAATCAGGCTGGCCTTGATCCTAGAGATCCCCCTGCCTCTGCCTCCCTTCTGGGATTGAAGGTGTGAGTCACTACACCTGACTGCTGGCTTTTTTGTTTTTTTTTTTTAATGTGGGTGTTAAGGATTGTACTTGGGTCCTCATCCTTATACAGCAAGTACTCTTACCCACTGAGCTATCTCCCCAGCCTCCGTAGATAGTAAGTTACTTGTCACTATACCAGAAGTTCTTCTAGGATTTTACTTTGTTTTAAAAATAGAGTAAGTGCAACAATAAAATACAGTAAAACAAATGACTTATGTGGCTAGTTAATTTAAGTCTATGTAAATGAATAGTTTTCAATAATTATTAAAATGCAACTTTAAAACAAACTTCTATTCTTGAGGCCCTAAGACTTTGCATTATTATTTATAGCAATGATGAGGTGACCTTGAATTTTGCTAATATTTCCTTCATTCATTAATTTTGCCAGTTATTTACTGGATATTAGATTGGTCTCGGAAAATTGACATACTCGTGTCGATGGCTTACATTTATTGACTGCTAGTGTTCTGTTTCTTTGTGCTGTGTTGGGCATTGCCATTTAATCCTCTTAGCAACCTACTATTATTATACTCTGTTCTGATGAGGGATAAGTAGAGTTAAGTAGCTTGCCCAAGTTACATAACTCTAGGCTGGATGTGGTAGCACGTGCCTATATGGAGTAACACAGGACTTGGGAGACTGAGGCAGTGAGGCTTATAATCTGAGGCCTTCCTAGCAAGACCCTGTCTCAAAAAGAAGAATTTGAGCAGTTTGGCTAAAAAGTCAGGCATAGTCACCAACATATGAGAAGCATGAGGGTTGTCAAGTTTGAGGCCAGTATGGCCCATGACGAGAAGGGCAAGGGATGCCACTATCTATAATGTGCTGTGCTTTAGGATTTGAAATATTTTAATGGTGCTATACCCAGGGTTGTAGCATAGAATTGGGGCAAACTAATTCTGCCCAAGTATTTATTGTAGTAAAAAATGTAAAAAGGAACCGAGGAGAATGGTTCAGTAGGTAAAGTACTTGGAGTGCAAGTGTGAGACCTGAGTTCAGATTCCTAGCACCCATGTAAAAAGCCAGGTATGGTGGTTTTTGCCTGTGATCCCAGCTCTGGGGAGGTGGTGACAGGAGGCTCCCTGGGACTCTCTGGCCAGCCAGTTAGTCTAGCTGAATCTGCAAGCTCCAGGTTCAGTGAGAGACCCTGTCTCCAAAACAGGTGGGGTAAGAGACAGGTGTTACCAAGGGGGAAATGCGTAAAATTAGGGTATATAAATGGGAGGGCATGAGGGAAGGTTTATACAAGGAACTATGGGGGTACAGGAGAAGAAGGAGCTGGGGGATGTGTCCATAGGAGATAAGTATTATCAGGGAGGAGAATGGGGATACTCTTAACTGGGAAGAGAGGAGGGAGGGTTATACGGGTATATAGGGAGAGAGAGAAGAAAGATAATGCCTAACTGGTACAAAAAAATCAGAGGGAAACTTAGTAGTTCAAAACCATATGAAAAAAATTACACATGCAGTTTCTCTACATGAGTCCATGTGTATGGCTGAAGGCTGTATAACAAGAAACAGTGCCTGGCAGGAGAAACCTCCCTTTGAGAAACCTACTCTGGTCAGGGTAGTCTAGGAAACTCCCAAATTACACAGGCTATTACCACAACCCTTGATTGCCTCTAAGAACTTGAAGGTAAGACCATATTGCTAAAGACAGGGCATACTTCAGACACAGGGCTTGGAGCAGTGGAGCTGGAACTGACCTAAAAAGCACTTTAAATTGAATTTTTAAAAATATAAGTAGACATTTCCTAGGTAGAAAGGATGAGTGAATGAGAATGGCATCCCAGGAAGGCAGAGTAAGGGCACAGTTTACCAGAAACTAACTGGCAGAGCTGGAATGTCAAATGTAAAGTGGAAAGGGTGATGGTGAGTGCAGCAGGTAGTAGCCAATACACAAAAGGGCCTATATTCTATAAAATGTTTAGTCTTCAGCTAAAAATGTTGCTTTTGTTTTTTTTCAGTTTTTGGTTTCTGCAGTGCTAGAAATCAAACCCAGGTCCTTGGCCATGCTAGAGAAGTGCTCTACCACTGTGCTGCATCCCTGGTCTAAGTTTTCAACATTTTCAAATCCCACTCCTCATATACACAGACTTTGGGGAAGGAGCATACAAGCAACCTTAAGGCTAGAATATTATCATTGAAATGTAAATTACTGTACAGAACTAATATAGCTAACCTAACTTTTTAATCATTGTTTCTAGTGAAGCATTATTATTTAATAAAACCAGTAATCTTAGAGACTTAAGAAGAGAATGTCTAATAGACTCTGTGGTCTTCAGATTGTGTCTGTTTTGGTGTTCCCAACATTTATTTTAATTTTGTAATTTTTATATATACATGTATATAATGTATTTCTTGCTCTAGTGAGCTCTTGAAAACATTCTTTGACAATACATATTTGTCATATTAGTGACAGTGCATGTCTCACACGTGAATAGTATGTGAACATATTCTGTAAAGTCCATGTTTTGCTCACTTCCTGTTTTCTGTGACTTTGATTCTGTAACAACCTTCACTTTAAATTTAAGGTTTGTCATAACAAGGTGTAAGATTTATAAAATGACACTGTCTTAGAGGCATCTTGAGACAGTAAGGGGAGCATGCTGGCCAAACAAAGCACTAGAAGAAAGCTTCCAATAGCTAGAGTAACATTTCATCCTAGCTTCTCCTTGTTGTTTTCCTTCAATCAATAATTATTTAAAATGAATGTTTTTCTCCATCTATGAATTAACTGGAGTCATTCTAGATTTTGTCAGACAGACTGGCAATTCTTTTTAAAAATATATTTTTTAACCTTAATCTTTGTGGGTATGTGTGTACATGGTGGTGGTGGTGGTGGTGGTGGTGGTGGTGTGTGTGTGCCACAGTGCACACATGATGACTAAATGACTTCTTTTTGGTGTGGGTTCTCTCCTACCTTTACATGGGTTCTGAGGATTGAGCTCAGGTTGCTAGGTTTTTCTACAGCAAGCACTTTTACATGCTGAACAGTCTCACCAACTCTGATGGTTCTTAGCAAGTTTTGACATTCAGGATTCTGTAGTGTATTTTTCAGTTTTGAATTAATCTCTTGTATTTTATTAGAATGCTTGCTTTTCTTAAATACAAAGCTTTGTCTTTTTTTTTTTTAAGAAATGGCGAAGTATAATACATTCACTATTTATAATTAGCTGGTTTTCCTTCAATAATTTTTTTTTGTAGTACTTATGTGGTAGTAATCGAAAGGACAACATATTTATTGATCCAGGATACCAGATGTTTGAGCAAGAATTGAATAAAATACTCCGAAGTTGGCAACCAAGCATACTTCCAGATGGTAATGCTGTTTTAAATATGTGTTGCTACTTGATACTGGAATTGTTACTTTTACAGAAAGTATGTTAAATACAATTAGGAAATAATTTAAATGAGATGGCATTTTTTAAAAAAGAGGTTTTTCTCTTGAGTTTATTTTTTGTTGCACTGCAAATAAATATGGTCAATAACTAGTGTTTATGAAGAACTTTGTAAAAAACTGTGACCTACTTTCTTTGGAGTGCAAAACTAGATATTTATATCTTAAGACCTACAGTGTAAATTCTGATTAAATGTCTCTTAAACCACTGAGATGTGTGAAGAAAATATGGATGTTATGGGAATCACCTATTACTATCAAGAATTTTATAGATTTTACATTATTTCCTGACCATTATCTGCTTGTCCTGTTGAAGGGCACAAATGAGCATCCCATCCCTTATTCTGGAGATGGTGGTTCCATAGTCTATTGGTTTCCCAACCTCTGTGCTATTAAAAGAGCTACATAGGTAATTCTGAGATTCATTCATGTTGACCTGATGTGAATAGTAGATTGATATAAGGTTGTTTTAAATTCACTTCATTTCTAGATGGTTAAATGAAAACTTTTATTTATGATAATTCTTTTAAAGTAGTTCTCTCTGTTTAAGGGTCAATATTCTCTCGAGTTGAAGAAGACTATCTCTGGAGGATAAAACAACTAGGATCACACTCTCCAGTAGCTCTTTTGAATACCCTGTTCTACTTTAACACTAAGTATTTTGGCCTGAAAACAGTGGAACAACACTTAAGACTTTCCTTTGGCACTGTGTTTAGGCATTGGAAAAAAAATCCTTTAACAATGGAAAACAAAGCATGTCTTCGCTACCAGGTGTCTTCCTTATGTGGAACAGATAATGAAGGTATTGTAACAGATTTTTATGCTGAGATTGTCTGTGATTGAAATATGCAAACTTTTCCTTACTAAAGCCCACCCAAGTCATTCATTAAGAGCCTAAAGACAATCAATTACTTTCATAAAACAAAACAAGCTATATCTTTTTACAGTGTTTTATTTATTTTGCTGTTGTAGGTTTTGTTTGAGACAGAATTTCTGGTCCAGACTGACCTCAAAATAACTGTAGCCAAGGATGACCTTGAACTGTGATCCTCCTGCCTCTACCTCCCTAGTGCTGATATTACAGGTTTGAGCCATTGTACCTTGTTTTATACAGTGGTAGGGTTCAAACCCAAGGCTTCATGCATAATAGGCAAGCATTCTACCAACAGTGCTACATCCCTGACCCCTCAGTTCCTATTTTGGAAAAATTATGTTACTAAAAGCTACTGTGTAGAACTCTTAATGGGTACCTAGTCCTATGTTGCTAAAATAGGTGCTAAGGGTAAATAATAATGTCTTTCCCTCAACATTGATTTTCAGAAGCTGGAGTGATAGCTTGGTGGGTAAAAAAACATTTGCTATGCAAGCCTAATGACCTGAGTTTGTGGATCCCTGGAACCCATGTAAAAAACTGGATGCAGGTGGGATGCAGTAGGGTGCATATATAATCTCAGTACTCCTATGGGGAGAGGAGAGACAGAGATAGGAGAATCACCAGGAAGCTCATGGGCCAGCTAGCCTGGGGTATACAGTGCAACAGCAGAAAGAAGAGACCCTGACTCACAAAGGTGGAAGGGGAGAACCGGCTCCCAAAAAATTGTCCCCTGACCTCCACATGTGCACCATGGCACTCATGTGCCCTCATACATGAACAAAAAAGAGATAAGATTGATTTTAGGAAGCTTGATTTTTTTTTTCTTTTTGAAGATAAAATTACTACTGGAAAACGAAAACATGAAGATGATGAGCCAGTATTTGAACAAATTGAAAACACAGCCAATCCTTCTAGATGTCCTGTGAAAATGTTTGAATGCTACTTGTCTAAAAGGTGAGCATTAATGATATTTAACTGTTTTTATAGAACTGGGAATGGAACCTTGGACCTCACACATACTAGACAGGCACCACATCCTTAGCCTGAAACTTTTTTGCTCTTCTTGCTTAATTCTAATTTCATATTCCAAAGTTGTATTCATTTGTAACTTTAGAGTCCCATCGTTACAAAGTACCTAGCTCATAATTTTTAGTATTCAATCTTAGGTTAAGAAATCATTCTCTATCAGTGGACCTTAGCTGCATATTGGGGAGGGGCTAAAGATATATAAGCCGAGAGCTCCTTGAGGCACCTCTCTCGCCATTTTGTTTGGCTGTTGGGAGGTGACAGGATCTATATTTGAGTGTGGACTTCCCAGCGCAATCATAAATGGGGAGGGGGTCCACTCTTCTGTAAAAAAAAACCCCACCCTATGCTCTGTTAGCAAGCCCAATAAACTCCATAGGATTTTTCAAAAAAAAAAAAGAACAGAGCTAATGGAAACCTTCATTATTCCACCAAAGTTGACCCCATGTTGGCAAATTCTTTGGTCTTAGATTCTGGTTCCTATTTTTACCCCCTTAAAGTGTGTGTGTGTGTGTGTGTGTGTGTGTGTGTGTGTGTGTATGTGTGTGTGTGTTTTGGTGGTCTTTTTGAGACAGGGTCTCCCTGTAGCCCCAGCTGCCCTGGAACTCACTATGTAAACCAGGCTGGCCTTGAGCTCATAGAGCTCCACCTGCTTCTGCCTCTCAAGTGCTGGGATTAAAGGCATGTGCCACCGCCCCCGGCTGTATATATATTTTTTATGTAACCTGCTTCAAGTTATTTCTGGAAAAATACATTAAAAATTTCCTCTCTTTGGAATTAATAAAAACAGAAAAAAACTTAAATCTGAGAAAAAAATAATCAAAAAGTGTTAGTTAATAATAAAGTAAAATTAGAAAATAAGATTACAGAAAGAGGGGTATCAAGGTCGATTCCCTCCCTCATACGATACACCAATGTAAAATCCCAGTGTACAGAACATAAAATAGGAGTCAAAAAATATCTTAGCTGCTTTTCAACCTTTTGGCTAAAAGCAAGTATAAAAACCTAGAAGAAAATACTGTGTTTATTTAACTAAAGCATGAATGAGCAAGAGTTCTCTGAACATGAAGTAAAATGGAGGTGACCATAACAGAAGAGCGAATTTTTTTTTTGTTTGTTTTGTTTTTTGAGACAGGTGCTCCCTGTAGTCCCAGCTGTCTTGGAACTCACTATGTAGACCAGGCTGGCCTTGAACTCACAAAGATCCGCCTGCCTCTACCTCCCAAATGTTGGGATTAAAGGCGTGCGCCACCACGCCTGGCCTAGAAGAATGAATTTTTAAAAATATAATTCTCACATGAAAAAAAAAATCATTCTCTATTAAAGAAATTACTCCTTCTGCCATCTTTTTAATTAGAGCAATCTGATTTATTGCCAAGCAGGGGCATAAACTTTCTATAAAGAGATAAGTATTTTAAGCTGTTTGAGTATTCTCTATTATTATATCTTCTTGATTTTCCTATTATAACTAGAAATAGGACATGTGCTATATAATATTGAATTCCTGGCATATGACTTTACATAAACGGGTTTCTGGTGGTAGTTTGCCAACTCCTGGTAGAAAGGTAGGCGTGTTTAAAAGAACATAGTGGACAAAGATGAAAATGAAGTACTTAAAGATATAAATGAAAATAGTCCTCTAAGAATTTCTGAAAGGGGCTGGAGAGAAGAGAGCATTAGGCGTAGTACTGTCTACTCTTGGAGAGGACCAGGACCCACATGGTGGCTAACAACCGTCCATAACTCCAGTTCCAGGGGATCCTACATCTTCTTCTGGCCTCCAGCAGACACAGGTGTACTTAACATACATGCAAGCAAAACAGTCATACATAAAAAATAAAAATAATAAAATATCTTTGAAAAGAGTATTTTTTTAAAAGGAGTTCTGAAAGATAAAGTAGTATTTGGAAAGTACTTAGTTTTCAGTTACGTGACTATCGTCTTTCCCAATCTGAAACTAACAAACACTTGAAATTGCTTTTAAAAGTTGGGGAACCACAGACTGTTTTATCCTTGAACATTGTTTTAAATAAAAACTGTCATTTTCAGAAGGTTAGTATGAAGTCAGACTATCAACTTCATAGATCACAGTGGCTCTCAACAGTCTATAGAAACAGTAATGCCAACTCTAGGATGACAGTTCCTGGCCATGGTTTAAGGTTGCTAGCTCTATTTAGAAGCATTTCTTTCCGTTGATTATAGTTACTTGTCAGGTAACAGTTTCTTCTCAGTGTTATTTTGTTGGTGTTTTTTTTTTTTTCCCCTATTATATTTACTGTAAGGATTTTTATGCGTTGCTTATTTCATCATTTTGAGTCACATTTTGCACATTTCCTTGTTGAAACTGGTTCACATGGTTAAACTAATGAATCCATTATAAGTGACTAAAATAATGGTATCTGTATTAATGGAATATTGGATTTAGTGAAACATAGAATTTAAATTAGAGTAGGGAATTAATCCTTTTATAACAGAAACTGACTTGAGACTATTTTAATGATAAAATATTTATTGCAGTTGATGAGGCAGAGGCCCTGACCATGGAATCTGATTACTAGAGTCTGAGTTATTCTAGAAAGAAGTAAAGTTGTGAAGAATTTTTAAAAAACATTTTATGAAATTGACCTTTTCTCTCTCTTCTTCTAAAGTCCACAGAATCTTAATCAGAGAACGGATGTTTTTTATTTGCAACCAGAATGTTCTAGTTCTACAGATAGCCCTGTCTGGTACACATCTACATCCCTGGACCGAAACACCTTGGAAAATATGCTTGTACGGGTTCTTCTAGTAAAAGATATTTATGATAAAGACAATTATGAACTGGATGAAGACACAGACTAAAAGGACCATTTCAGATGCAGTTGGATAACACAGCATTAGATAGTCATGCTGCTAGATCTTTACTATGGAAACATTTCAAGTTTACTCCTTCTGTTCTGAGTTTTGTAGCAGTATACCCACACTGGGTATTACCATGTAAATAATCTGTGCGTGAAAGTTGCCATTATTCTATGTAGTGATTTTAGGATACTTAACAAATACATTCAAATTCTTTTTTATTATTATTTATTTGATTAGGTATGTTTGTAACTTTTTACATTACAAAATATGAATGAGAATGTGCCATGTATAATTTTTTCTTGTAGTAAGACACATCCATATTGCACTACTCTACTGTTGCAAAGCTTCCTCAAAATGGGGTGCTTTTACTGGGTTCTTGACCAGGTGGTTGTGTATGGGTAGCACTACTCAAGTTTAGAACTTGCAGTGTCTTTCAGAATTTTTAAAATAAACTGTAAACTAATAGGCTGGGTTTTTTTTTTGTTTTGTTTGGGTTTTTTGTTTGTTTGTTTTATGTTTTAGTTACTGAAGCCTTACCAGGTTATGTAGAGAGATACCATCTTCTGTACCAAAAATAGACAAAAGAATGCTGTCGATATTGGTGTACTGTAATGTGAATCTATACTGGTGAAAACAACTTTCTGTTCCCTTTATTAAAACTTAGTGTCCTTTTCTCATTTGTGGCTTTCTGCATCACCCCAATCAATAAAAAAAATGTATGTATGTATATATATTATATATATAAAGAATGACTATAAGTTGAAAACAAGTTTAAGACATTTTTCTCTGTAAAAATGTCTAATGAAAGTGTAAGATTCTGTTTTCTTTTTCTGTGCCAACCATAAGTATCTGAAATTGGTAGAGGTTTGCCCTCCCTCCCCCCTTTAAGGATTCAGACCATACTGCAAAAATACTTGCATAGTACTCAAGTTTTACCCATTTTATTAAGATTCTTGTGCCTGCTTCCAAAAGTTATGATGCATATGCTGGGCAAAATTATTTTTAGAAACGCCACTCCTGGAATAGTCATTATAGAAAGTCAAGCTACTTGAAATAAGATAGTGTCACGGTTTACTATGAAAATTACCAGTGGAGCAATTCTGATAATTTCAGATGGTTGAAGAACCAAGAAAAGCTGATGGATAAAGTTTGTCTTATAGGAGATCATACTTGATGTTAGATTGTTTGGCTTTTAAATTTTAATTACTTCTTATAGAAGATTACATTTGAAATACCTTTGTGCTTCTGCATAGCAATTTATCTGTTCCAACTTTTCTTTTAGAGTGAGGAAATTTACTTCAAATCGTACTTTCTGAAGACTAAAGTGGTAGCTAAAAGTTATCATAGATCATTTGGCTGCCTTTGTATAGCATGCATAATGTTACTTCCTGTTTCTAAATCCTGAAATCACCATGGTGACACTGGTTTTTAAAAATAGTTGTGGGAGAAATTGATGTGCTTTCCTCAGTGGGTAGATAGTACCTGCAGAGCCCTTATCTATTTCTCTCTCCCTTAAGGTAAATGTTAGCACACTAAAGAAATTTTCTCAGTCAAGATTTGGAAAATTTCACAAGTATAATCACTGTATGTTTAAGCAATAATTATCTGAACTGTTTCTGGCATGAAGATTTACAGTGTTCTAACTTTTTATAAGTTTGAATAACTTTTCAGTCCCTTGATTTTTATATTTAAGTGGAAATCAGACTGATAATAGCAAATCACATGTAAGTTACTTTACTAAAGTACATTGCCATTTGCCTGTCGAACAGAGAAAAGCTGGAAGCATTTAAAACATATAATGTAAAAATTTCAAAATTTTTCCAGAGCTACTTCTTGAAGCACTTTTACTATAAATGCATATTGTTGATTAAAAGGTGGTTAATCCTAACCATCTTTTATTCTTCAGAGTGGTGCTATATCCCATCAAAAAGCAATAAACTTTTCCCCAAATGTCACGTGTATATTTTACCAAATACCATAAATTTCTGCCATGGTACTACTATTAAGTACCATGTCTTGCTATTTAGTTTTCTTCATTTGTACATTTTAGCTTTTCTAAGCAGAAATGCCTACAGGATTTTGATCTTGACATGGTAGAAGATTTAGAGCTCTTGTCTTTGTCTAAATGCAATCCAGTGATTGGTTTACTTGATTCTCAGGGGGAAAGGAAAAAAAAAACAAAAAAAAAACAAAAAACCTATTTTATGAGACTTGTTCTGGGAAATTTATTTCACCTGGAACACATTTCTGTGATCCCTGGCTCTCCTTAGTGTGCAGCCATAGCTGATTGCTAAGAGAGGACAATGAAATGATAGTTTATTTTTGCTTCTTGGTGATTTCTGATTATAGACAGCATCCTGTAAATATAATTTTATTGTCTTGAGATGTCTATTGAAGATACTATATTTTTCTGTTCTGAACGATTTTGACACTTAAAATCGTTCAATGAAAAAGATGATTAGCCATGCTGAGGCAGTTGGATCTTCCATGCAAACTGAATCCTCAACGAATTTCAAAAGGCTTAAATGTATTAGGTAACATAAGATATTAAAGGATTTTTCTAGGCAAGATGCTCAGCCTTTTTTTTTCCCATAAAAAGTTTTTGCTTAAATCATAATTCATGGTTTTCTTTCATTAAATGGAGTGGTTACCAGTGTGTTAAACATTGAAATAGAGAGGGGTGCATATTGTACTGTGCTTTCTAATTTATCACTGCTTTTTCTGGTGGAATGGCCAATTGTGATTTGCAAATGGGGATAACTCATTTATGCAATAGTGTTGACTACAGCAATGAAGAAGACAGAAAATTGGAATTTTGAGTTTGCACAACTCTAACTGTGGGCCAGTTTAATCCTGGATTCTATATATCTTACCATCTTAAATCAGTATAAACATTCATTTTTATCTTGCTAGTTTTTTTCAAAAAGTATTGTTACATTGCTTTGCTTTTGTTCTAAGCTACCACTGATTATAGGTTCATCTTGTTTCCTTCAAAATAGTCGTGACTTTCATGTGTACGTGAAAGTATTTTAAAGAATAAATTTCCTTAACTAAATGATAAAATTTTCCATTTTACCTCCTAATGAGCCCTTTACTCATATTTAGATAAGAGTTTGAATTTCACTTATTCTGCTCTACTGTGTCCTTAGAATTATACTACTTTCAGAGTATTAACCCGCTTAGAAAAGCTGATGTCCACAAACAGGCTAGCTGGGTCATTCTGGGGCTGGGAACAGAGACACTTACTGTTGGTGTCTGTACTTTTTTTCTTCATTTGGCAGCTGGGTGTTTGCACAAATATCCAGTAAATAACTGTGATTCCCATACCCTGAGATGAACTAGAAAGGAAAAAGTCCCTAAGATAAAGGCAGAAGATAACCTCATTACTGAATTACAAGTTCATGAATTTAGGCCTTTGAGAATAACAAAATGGAAGCTAAGATCTAACTTGTAAATAGTACATACAGTTTGAGCATTCCCAATTTGAAAATCTGAAATCTGAAGTGGTCTAAAAAATGTTCCAAGGGCCGTCATTGACACTCAGACAATGACAGGACTTCAGAAAGTAGGGCTCTTTGTTCTAAGATCATAGTATCACCTTGATTTCTAATTTTGGGGTTTCAGATTAAGCTTGGTCGACTTCAGATTTACATTTTGAGTTGTAGTTTATTTAGAAGCACATTTTCTTGGAAAAGTTTCTAAAACCATATCAGAACTAATTTTTAAAGCCCAACTCAGGTAACTCAAATTCATCACATAAATATTAACACATTACATAGTAGTTACTACATATTTTCTCTGTGCTGAAGAAATGCTGCTGTCCATGGAAGGTATAGAAGAAGAGAAAATAGAAGATTAAGAAGATAGTGTTTGGGGGCAGGAGAGATGGCTCAGTGGTTAAGAGCATTGGCTGCTCTTACAGAGGACCCAGGTTCATTTCCCAGCACTCATGTTGGTTTGTAACTCCAGTTACACGGGATCTGATGCTCTCATCTGGCCTCTGGGGCATTGCATGTACATGGAACACTTAAACACCAGCAGGCAAAGCATTCATTTAAAAAAATTTAAGGTTTTTATTTGAACAAAGCATACCATACATTAAATTGCTGGAAACAGTTGAAACTGCAGAAAATAGTGTAATGGGGAGGGGGTTTCCACCTCTTGCATCCCAAGTACTAGGTAAGTTTTATGCACAGACTAAGTGTTGATAAGTGTTTATTGAATAAATTAGTGATTATAAGTACCTTTAAATTCATCCATTCATGTATGATTGCTGCTGCAATGGGATCAGCCCTGCTTGTCTGTGGCTTTAAGCCTAATCTGATACAAGAGTAGGTTAAAAATGGCTCTTGACCTCAAGGCTGGAGTGCTCGCCATGCATTAACCAGCCTACAGGGAGCTCAGCCACAGTGAATTCAGATTTCTAGGTTCTATACAATGGGTGGACTGTTACAGGGTCCTACCATACACTGAAGACTCAGTTTTCTCTATCAATTGTTTTTAATAAACAATTATTGGCTGAGTCATATATGTACTCTTAACTGTATGCAAATGAAACCTTCCCATTTTGGTCACGCATTAGTAGTGGTTCATTGTTTGCTTTGATTTTTGAGATAGGGTCTCAGAATTACCTTAAACTGTATTTCCTGCCTCCCAAGTGCTGGGAGCACTTGTTCTGTCTCACCTGGTGCAAATTTGTAGTTCTAAATTCCTGTCAGCAGATAGCAATAGTACAGAGCACAAAGCTTCAGTTGCTTCTACTTGTGGTATGCATACTGCAAACCTGTATTCAAAGTCCTTGGTTTTGGAATGCAGAATTTTCTGAGATGAAATACATACTGTAGGTTACTGTTAGTTTGGGGCAGCACCCTGTTATCAAACTTTTTCACAGTTAATCAGGCACATAACTGGCATTTACTATGTTCTACGTAGTACAGGTCATTTTTTGTCACAAACTTAGAATATTTTCATTGTTTTTCAAATGAGAGTTATTGGTGAGGAATTGGTGTCCTATTTTAAGAAAAGTAATAGAGCTGGTATTTTAAATAAAATATTTTGCAGGATTTTTTTAAAGATAAAATCTGTAAAATTTGCATTTTAGATTTTAAGAATGCATAAAATACTTAGAACAGGAATAAAATACACAAGTGGCAATTTTAGACTCACCACTGACTTCTGAATCACTAAAGAGTAACTTACTTTTCACCCTGCCTAGGCATTTATAGCTAAAGTACATAAACAGGATACCTTTATAGAGGACTGCAGTCATGACATAGAGCCAGTAGTTTGTTCAACAAACTGGTCGTATTTGGGGTACATGACCACATGCTAAGGATACAATGGGACATAAGGTCCATCCCTTTGTAGAACTCGGTCTGTAGCTGGGGAGACTCAGATTAAGATGGGCACTTGGGCCTTAATGACAGTGGGCTGTATCTGACTGGAGTTACAGGCTTCTGTATTGACATGTTTCCTGTTCAGTCACAGGAGATGCCAGCCAGCTTTAGGCTGCAGGAAGATGCAAAATGGAAATAGCAGTGATCATAGTGATCATCTCCCAGACTGAAGACTTAAGTCTTTGAAAATTATTCATTGGTATTTCCCCATTCCATTTGGTTTTTGGTTTTTTGGTCTTTTTGAAACAGGGTCTCCCTGTAGCCCCAGCTGGCCTGGAGCTCACTGTGTTGACCAGGTTGGCCTTGAACCCACAAGAGATCGCCTGCCTCTGCCTCCCAAATGCTGGGACTACAGGTGTGTGCCACCACATCCGGCTCCCATTCTATTTTTAATCAGTCACCTTATTACAAGAGCAGAATGGCAGAACATACTTCATGAGAATGTAATGAGGGGGTTTCTGCCCCATTCTATCCCAAAGTACCTCAGAAAGTTCCTGGCATATACTAGGTGTTAATGTTTGTCGACTAAATCAATGATTACAAGTACCTCTAAGTTCAAGAATTTTGAAAATAAAGGAACCATTGGAAATATGACATGGTGGGATGGAGAGATGGCTCAGTGATTGGGAGCACTGGCTGCTCTTGCAGAAGACCTGGGTTTGGTTCCCAGCATGCACATGGAGGCTAACAGCCGTCCTAACTCCAGTTCCAGGGGATCCAGTACCCTCTTCAGTATTCCGTGGGCATTGCACAACATGGGTTCACTTGCATGCAAGCAATGCACACATACACATTAAATAAATATGACATGGTGCAAAAGAAATGCCTTTTCTTTTTTTTTTTTTTTTTTTTTTTTTTTTTGAGTGCCTCTGAGGACTTGTTTGTTTTGTGTGGATCTTTCCTGACTTGTCCTGCAGTCCTGTATACTGGCACCTTGTTTAGTTCCTCAATCTTCCATGGTGATAACCAGAGGGGTTGGGATACAGGGCTGGATGGAGACTTTGGAATGACTTGTGAAGCTTGTTTAAATGAAGAGTTCTCTTCTCATTGGAGATTGGATTTAGTAGACCTGCTTGGGCTCCAGAGGAACTACATTTTTAACACTTTGGATAAAAGTCTAACGGTCTACACTGTCCAAAAGTAGGCCACAAATCTTAAAGGAAAAAAAGTGGAATAGAACATGATAAAGGTATTCTTGGTAAGGCTTGTTTTATGCCTAGTGCATGGGTGGCAAATATTTTTATGGTTTTAAAGTGAAAACACTTTCCTAAGATTTCTAGGGGATTAGCCTATGCTTATGTTTCCCTTTTTTAAAAATAATTGT
>NW_008360304.1:1208482-1235110 GCF_000622305.1 Nannospalax galili | reverse complement strand
TTTTTATTTTATGTGTATGAGTGTATTGCCTGTGTGTATGTAAGTGCACCTGGGTCATGTAATGCCTGCGGAGGTCATAAGGGTATCAAATTCCGTGGAACATTTGTTAACCACCATGCTGGGAACTGAACCCAGGTCCTGTGCAAGGACAGCTAATACTTTTAACCACTAAGCCATCTCTCTAGTCCCCTATATTTCCATTTTAGATATCACTTAATTCTCTGCATTGAACATTGAGAGAGTTATGAAGTGGGGATGCAGGCCATATTTTTGCCATAATAGGTGTAACTTTTCACCAAAGCTAGAGTGGAGTATTTAAATCTGACCTATTTCTCTAGCTTTTTACTCAAAGTAAGATCCCCTGGCACCTGCAAAACTTGCTGTGGTATTAAGAGTAATCATTAGAGTGTCTTTTGCATGTTGGTCTGTGAGGTGATGGTGGTGATGTTGGTATTACCCACAAATTTAAAGAGCAAATGCCTGTCGCACAGGCAAAAGATAGGGGCACAGTACTCCCAGCCTCTCCTTGAGTCTTAATAATTCTCTCATCCATAAGCTCCAGGCTCAGTAAACTTTTGTAAAGGACCAGAGAATATTCTAGGTTCTAGGACCAAGAGAAAACATTGAAGATACTATGTAGATTTTAGAAGACAGAAATTTCCACAAGATTTTTACTGAAAAAATGTGATCATTTACAGTCAGAAAAATGAGCAGTATTTTCTAATAAAGTTCTATTAAGAGTGGAATGCTGGGTTGGAAAGATGGCTCAGCAGTTCACAGCACTCACTCCAGTTTCAGGGGCTCCAGTGCTGCCTTCTGACCTTCACGGGCATTGCACACACAGGTACACTTATATACATTCAGGCAATACACTCATACATATAAAAAATGGAATGCCTGTTGGGGAGTATCCATTTTGCTTAATTGGGGTTCAAGGCCAGTAAATAGTTTATTATCAGAAGTGATTGCAAATGTTCATCCATTGGGTTTTATGTCTCATCTTGAGAACATCTTTTCATATAGGTAGGTATTGCTGAATACTGACACCAAGTTGAGAATTAAGTGATGTTATAATCATGCATTCCTCTTTTGGAAGGTATTAGTACAATTCTTTTAGATTCTTCCTTTATTAAGGATATTTACCTTTTTTAGCATGCCATTATGTTGAAATTCAATCACTTCCAATCAGGAGCTCCATGGAATGTCTTTGGTTGCACAATTTGTATTTTCAAATGTGGAGCTTTCCCTTTACAAGCTTATTGTACTCTAAAATATACAGTTGAACCTATAGTTTGAGATTAGAAACCTTTATCTGCTGTCAGTTGTGTGTGTGGCAATGAAGTGTCACCTGTTGAATGTGACATTGTGACACACGTGAAGTAGCTTACTTGTGATCGTGATTCCAAGCATTAATTGTTGGAGATTACTTTCTTGCAGGATGTTCTGCATGTAAGTACTGTTTTGCCTTGTGACTTTAGGCTTACTCCATTAAGAAATATCATTAAGCCTGTAACAAAAGCTGATTTCCAAAACTATTCAGTGTCAGTAATGGGGACTGAGGTATTCTTCACTCCCCTAACCCCTGAGAAAAATTTCAGCTTGGCTCTGAGTATAAAACATCACAATAAAGGTTACTACTGTTAAGCCCTTGAGCTGCTGTGTTTGGTAAGACCAGCAGGGCTGTCAGCTCTGTTTCTAGGACAAAAATTCATGGGTCAAATGATGTTCAAGTCCAAAAGGGTGAATGAAGCTCGTCCTTGGTACTGTGGGTTCAGTTTCAGGTGGATTCAGTCTTGTTCTGAAGACGGCCTGCTGAGAACCACCAGCCACCTTCAGTTCTGAACAGTTCAAACACAGATAAAACTTGTGCACCATATACACACACTTGTCTCAGTGGTCTGTTTGGGGACTTGGATTAATGTTTTTTCCACTACAGATCTATTCATAGAAATTCATTTGGGGACTAGGGTGGAGCTTGGTGGTAGAGTGCTTGCTTAGCATGTACAAGGCTCTGGGTTCTGTCTTTAGCACTCTGAGAAGGGAGGAAAAGGAGCTTCAAACAGGGAATCGACTCCTTAAGTAAGTGGTATCAGTAAAATCTTGACTCATCATGAGTGAAGAGAAAGCCAGACATGGTGGGCACCTGTTTTCTCAGCCCTTGGGAGGCTGAGGCAGGAGGATTGAGAGGTTGGGGCTAGCTTGGTTTATAAAGCATGATTCTGTCCAGAAAAAGAAAGAAGTGGGAGGGAGGAGAATGGGGGAGGACACACTGGGTGGGACCGAGGTGGGGTTATGCAGTGACATGAGGAGCATGATCCCACAGCCACCAACCTGCACTCTGCAGCTGCTGCCTGACCAGAGATGGCGGGTGAGTGTGAGGAAGGACTGTTGAGTTGCTGTCTGTGGGGTCATCTTCCAGCTGCAGGCTCTGCCAGCCACAGTGTGCCCTGCAACATGCAAAAACCCTGGGCTGAGCCACACTCAGCCTCTTGATATCAGGCAGGCTGCCTCACCAACCTCCTAACCTCCTAGCACAGCACTCCCTGGCAGTCCTGCAGCAGGGGTGGAAGCTTCCATAGTGCCTGAGGCTTGTTCTATCTGCTTCTCTCTGATCCTGGAGAACATGGGGCAGCAGGTATCTGTAGGCACTGACTTTCACGGGACTGACCTTGGCCACATCTTTATGTCTCAATGGTGGAGTTTGTAGGATTAAAATATTTAGGTATCTGGGATTTTGAGAGGCTGGGCAATGCCAGCTTTTAAGTACAAGGGACTTAGGTGCAGGCCCTCAGAACTGCCCCTCTGGTCAATGCCAAACAATAGCTACTGGTGAGGAAGCAACGCCACCTTCAAAGAAGCACAGTGAGTAGGGCTGGCTGTGGGCCAAATAGCTTCATTCCTTGGCACCCCTTTAAGATCACATTCCTGGGCTGGTGAGAGGGCTCAGCAGGTAAAGGCAATTGCCACCAAGCCCTATGACCTATCTTTATTTCATTTATTTATTTTTTTATGTGTATGAGTGTATTGCCTGCATGTATGTGAGTGCACCAGTGTCGTGCAATGCCTCAGAGGACAGAAGAGGGCTTCAGATTCCCCTGGAACTGGAGTTAAGGATGGTTCGTAGCTACCATGTGGGTGCTGGGAATTGAACCTGGGTCCTCTACAAGAGCAGTCAGTGCTCTTAACCACTGAGCCATCTCTCCAGCCCCCTATGACCTTAGTTCCCCAGGACTGACATGGTGGACAGAGAGAACCAACTCCCGCAAATTGCCCTCTAACCTCCACATGCACAATTATGGCATGTGTGTACCCCCTCTCCCCAGCAAAAAATGTAAAATCCAGGTTCAATAGTTAAGAGCACTGGCTGCTCTTGCAGAGGACCTGGGTTTGGTTCCCAGCATCCACATGGCAGCTAACAACCATCTGTAACAGGGAATCCAACGCCCTCTTCTGGCTTCCCTAGGCACTGCACAACATGGGTGAACTTATATACATGTAGGCAATAAACTCATACACATAAAATACAAATAAAAAATTTCTTAATATAAAATCACATCCCTCAACATTTGCACAATTTTTATTAAATAACAATGCTGATCTGTATTGGTGGTTGTGGAAAAGGAGGCAAGGGAGAGAAAGCTTGGCTTCTTCCTAGTGGTCCTTAGGGAGGTTGGCTGATGGCATTCCCAGCCCACTCAGCAGATGCCCTGACTTGTCCTCCACAGAAGGCATAACCAGAAGGACACCATTCTGGATTTGGCAGCCCCGGGCCTCTCCCCTTCTGCCCTGAAGGCAGGCAAAAACACTCATGCCAACAAGTTCCTGGAGGCTCAGCTATGTGCCTGTGTCCCTTCTCTAGACTGGGATTCTGATAGGCTGCTACCTGGCCACCCATCTCTGGGTGCACTGTACCAGGGAACAATACCTGGCACTCGGGTGTTGGACAAGCGCCCCTGGCTGTTACTATTGCAGGAACTTGACTAAGCTTACAGGATTCCCTAGCTGAAAAATTGTGAATCTAAAATTTCCCCTTTTCTTAAACTGAAGTGGAAATTTTTCTACAATTTAACACACATTCTCTCTCATCTCCTAAGCCCTTCTGGATCAACTTGAACATGCTCCTTAGGGTAAGAAAACTTTTTGACATAAGTTGGTGAATTAGTTCATCTTCATGTCCTGCCATTGATGTCTCTGTGTGTCTGTGTATCTGTGTGTCCCATTCTTTCCCATGATTCTCCCACAGCCCCTTGTAGAAAAGGAGACTTTTCTGTTTGCCATAATGGATTCCTCTGAGTGATGTTATCAGCAGGTGACACAGAGGAAGATTAAGAGAGAAGTGGTTTTATTTTGTAACTGAAATCTTAGTTCTGTGGGACCTTCTAGAAGCCCTCAAAGTTGAGGTAAATTTTACCCAAAGACATTTCTATAAAGAACCAAACCTTCTAAGATCAGAGGTAGTTATTTAAATTCTCATTCTTCCTATACTTCTTCTCTCCCGGAGTCTGATGATGTGGCCCAGAAGCTTCTCCATTCTATTGAATGAGATGTTTGAGACCATCATGTGGCCAAGCTTTCAGTGAAACACAACAAAGAGCTGCAGCCACCGATGATCACAATCACAGAGTCATGAAAGGCTGATGGAAACACATTCTGGTGAACTGCAGGATGTTAGGGATGGGGGCAGCAGGGCAAAAAGGAGATTACAGAGCTCAGTGTCAGGGATAGTAGAAAGTTACGACTGTAAGCAACAGCTTCTAGACAATTCTCATTCTGATTTATCAGTTAAATATTGTGCTTTAGATTTTTAAAAATTTTCTCAGTCAGTATTTTGTTAAAGCAGTAAAGGAGAAACATTTGAATACAGCAAATGTATCCAAAAGTGTGCCCCTTATTACATCACTGTCCTCATGTGGTCCTTTTTCATATATCCATATTATTTGTATATAAGTATAGCCATTTTTATATTCCATCTTGTTCCTGATACAGCATTATTTTCATACAGTTCCTCTGTGGAGTTTTAATAAAATATTCTGTAGTTTACTGTGACTCCCTTATTTTTTAAGCATACAGTTATTGGGAAGGGGCTGCCATTTCTGTTTTTGTCTTAATTTTGGTAAGAGTCATTTGCTATTTATGAAGAATCAATGGAATACAGGTATATGACAGTCTGTGTAACAGATAAATAGCTACCAAAAAACCAATTCTAAAAAAGGGTTTTGTGGATCTCCTCTCTTGGAATGACAAAAACAATATCGTTTTATTCATTCCCACTCATTCACTTCACTATGGGGCACCTGGCTCCTGCCCTCATCTGCCAGGAAAGGCAGCTACCACATTGGGTAGCAGGTAAGACATGTCACAAGCTAAACTGTCTTGTGTACAGAGGACAGAGAGATCATGTTTGGCCATGGTCATTTGGGAAGACATCATAGTAAGATTGGACTAGAAACTGGAGTTAGAAAATTGATAGGGAAGGGTAAAGGGGCATTGTACTTTCAGGACTTAACAAGGTAAAGTCACTGAAGAAAGGATCTCTTAGGCATTGTGGGAAGAGCAGTGGGGCAGTCAGATGAGAGATTATGTAGCAACTGGTGTGAGGAAGACAATGTTGTTAGTCAACAGCTTGGAACAAGATTATGGAGGGCTTTAAAGTTTTACTTAAATGGTGCATTAGTCAGCTTTTTACTACTGTGACAAAATGCCTGAGTAATTCTCTAAAAAGAGGAAAGGTTCATTTCGCCTCACAGTTATAGATGTATCAGTCCAGGGTCATTGAGCTCTCTTGTATTTGTACCTGTGGAGATACATCATGGTGGGAGCATGTGGTGGAGGAAGCCATTCATCCCATGGTGGCCAGAAGCAAAGAGAGAAGAGGGGCCAGGGTCCCAATAATCTCTTCAAGGGCACTTCCAATGGCCTAACTTCCTTCCACTAGGTTCCACTTTCTAAAGGCCTTACAACCTTCTAATAATGTTAAGCTGAGAACCAAGATTGTTAGCACATGGGCATTTAGAGGACATTTCAGATCCAGGCCATACTGCATGGGAGGGAGTTCCAAGTAATTCTTAGGTGAGTATATTAGTTACTTCTCTCTCTGGTGTCATGAAATACTGACAAGAACCAGTTTAAAAGAGGAAAGGTTTATTTTAGCTTACAGTTCAAGGAGATATAGTCCATCATGGTGAGGAAGACATGGCAGCAGGAGCAGGAGGCCAACTGGTCACATTGCATCCATAATCAGGAAGCAGAGTGAACAGGAAACGGAGCTTGGCTATTAAACCTCAAAGATCACCCCAATGACCCACTTCTTCCAGTAAGGCTCCACCTCCTAAAGGTTCCATAGCCTTCCCAAACAGGGGCATCAGTGCCCAAACACTTGAGCCTGTGGGAGACGGTTCAAAAACAGTGAATGATTTCAAAATATGAACCTGAGCAGTTTGTTCAAGATGAGCCAAGGAGGGTTTAGTACATAGCTAGAGAGTACAGTTAAAAGAGCAAGATGACAGAAAGAGGGGTCGAGGTTGTCAGGCAGAGGAGCTGGGTGGAGGAGCAGTGGGATTTGGGATTGTAGAGAGAAGTAAATAGTTTACTACGGTTTGGATATTAAGGCCGTATGCTAAAGGCCTGTGGTGCTATTGGGAGGTGGAGCTATTATGGGATGATGGGCCTAGTGGGAGGAAGTTAGATTATTGAGGTGTGCTCTTGAAAGGGAAATGAGGACTTCAGCCTTTCCTGCCTCTCCTGAGGTTACCAGGACTCCTGCATGTGCTCTCACCACAATGCTCTGTGCTGCCATAGGCCCAAAGTGATATGTAGTTCAGCAACCATGTACTGAAATCTCTGAAAGTGTGAGCCAAAATAAACTTTTCTTCTTTTAATTTGAATCTCTTGGGTATTTTGTCTCAGTAACAGAAATGTAACACAGTGACCCTTAAGTTTTGAGTTGAGGGTGATGAAAGTTTATACAATCTCCAAGAGGGTGGTCAGTAGGAAGAGGCAGCAGAAGATGAACCTTCAGTCCAGTTTTGGGTGTGCTAGGTTTGGCATCTTGTTAGAAAAGTAAAGCTCCAGGGAAGGTGGGGGAAAGAGGTTGGAGCTGATCATGAAGAGTTGCAGGCCTGGAAGTGGGTATCAGGAGGAGAATGTTTAAATTGACAAGGACAGGATCTGGGGCGAAGCCCACAGTATAGTACCGGGGGAAGCCAAAGGGAGCACTTACAAGAAGGAGGAGGTCTGTATCAGAGGCATTGGACCAACATGGATATAGAGTTGGAAACTCAGACCAGGAACTCACAGTAATACGGCTCTTCAGAGAGTTTTTGCTGATGAGAGGAGGGGTGAGAAGAGCACCATTTCCTTTTTGAATTTGTCCCGGAAGCTGTGCTCTGTTGCCAGCAGGTGGCTCATTCTGACTCTTGCTTCCTCCAAGACAATCTGCGGAGAGACTGGACTCAGGCTACCTCACATTAACAAGTCTTCCGTTGCTCTGTCCCCAGGCTTCTGGAGGACAGCATGGGTTCCCTGGATAGTTCATATGACTACTTGGCTTCAAAACAGATGTGCTGCATCTGCAGACCTGGTAAATGACCTTTGGTTGCAGGAATTCAACAGGAATCAAGTAAGAAAAACCCCAGATGAATATGTTAAGCTGAAAAAGAAGCTGGGTTTGCTTCCTTGGCCTGGTGTGTTTCATTCTCCCATTTTGCTTAGGCCAGTGGCAGAACTCTCTGCCTCACCTGCATCCCTGCCACCAGTCAATATTGGACAACCAAAAATCCAAAATGCCACCTGCCCCAGAGAGCTGAGCCCAGTCCCACAGTTGCAGGGGTCAAGGTGCATCTGTTATAAACAGGGACTGGAAAAAGGGGGCTTCCTGAAGATCCAATCCTGCCTGTTCTGGGCAATGCTGTCTGGCTACCTACACACTCCTATGCCTGCCTGGTATCTACAGCCACTTCCTGTGCCTGATGCAGAACTGAGTGGTCACATGAGAGGTTATTTGACTCCCATGTCTAAAGTCCAGCATACAGAAAAGGCCTTGGAACCCTGGATCCCTGGCAGGCTAGCTCTTACTGTGACCATGTGGATCTTCCTTTCAATCTGGACTAATTGTAATGCCTTTTTTGAAACACCCAGAATACTTTTTAGAAGTCAGATTTTTTTTTTTTTTTTTCTTATCAAGTGGCATTGGCTGGGTTCTAGCTGCTTTCTATTCATGTGGGGGGAAAGCTGGCCAGGCACCTCACTTTTGTTTCTGCTCAATCCCTTGCCCTTTTAACCAGCACAATAAAAGTGCTGCAGTCAGCAGCGTCAAAAAGGATAACCAGAGAGAAATGTGAAAATGAGACTATGGGTTGTGATTAGAGCCTGGGACGTGTGCTCAATGTCTTTCATCATGTGATCTGAGCTAGGCCACCATTTATCATAAAACAAACTATCCAGTGCTCAGGGGGAAAGAACAGATGACAACTGCACTTTAACATATTTTGTTCAAGTATATGAAGCACCATTGTATTGGAAAACAGAGAAGCAAAGCTTACAAACAGCAAAAAGTTTTCCACATTTTCACATTTTTATACGTCAAAGGGGTTTAGGTGCCTTTGGGGCTCTTTTGCTAGTTTAAATACAGAAGTGTCTTTGGTTTTTGGATCATTACATGAATGAAAGTCAATAAATATTTGAGGCAGGTATGAGTCCCTTAACCCACCATGAGTTTACTTTGATGAATTGGGGAGAGCATCTGTCCTACCACTAAGACCTGAGACTTAGCCCCTGGGGGGTGGGGATCCAGGGCAATCTTTCTGGATAGCAGCTGAACACTGTCACTGTACATCCAAATATCTAAATTTCATCTTCCTCACTCCAGAAATTGTACTACCAGGAACCTGTCCTAGAGAAATAACCAGTGGTGTGGAAAAGATTTATACACAACAGTTGGCTTCTGATGAAACCAACTGTGGTACAATGAGGTGATGGAATCTGCTTATTTAGTTTGCTATTGCTATGTTCTGAGGCAGGGTCCCACACTGCTGTCCTCAAACCACTCTGTAGCTCAGGCTGGCCAGTTCATGGTGATTCTGTCTCAGCCTGTTGAGTGCTAGGATTACAAGTGTGAGTCACCAACCTGGCTTAAGTGGTGGAATCTTAGACCTCTTTAGATTGTGTTAATTTGAAGAAGAAAAAGTATTAACATAGGGGATGTTCATAATATATTAATAGAAAAAATATCAGGGAAAATACACAGAATGATCCTGATTCTGTATACATGTACAGTTAGAAAACAAAATGTTAATCAGAGCTTACCTCTGAGTAATAACATAAAAATCTCTCACATTTTCCTTCATGCTTTGGTGTTTGTACTTTCTCTGTGATATCATTGTGATGTGGTATTTTACCTAAGGGGAGAGAGACTTGCAATTTATTGGATTTTGAATTTATGGATAGGATCTTTCATTAGTCTTGGCAAAGTCTCATCTTTTCAAATACTGCCCCTGGGGCTGAAGAGATGGCTCAGCAGTTAAAAGCACTGGCTGTTCTTGCAGAGGACCCAGGTTCAGTTCCCAGTACCCGCATGGTGGCTAAGAACCATTTGTAACTCCAGTTCCAGGGGATCTGACATCTTCTTCTGACCTCTGCTGGCATTTCATGACACAGGTGCACTTACACACATGCAGGCAATACATTCATACATATAAAATAATAAAAATAAATAAAATATCAAACACTATCTGTCTCTCTCTTGCCTTCCCCTTCCCTTCTAGCATATTGCTTAGCTATACGTAAGACTTTCCTTTCCTGAACCTCTTCTTCCCACCTTCTGTTTCTTTCTGTTCTGTGCATCCTGGATAATTCTTTGGCTAGCTTATTTGTTTGTTTTCTGAGACAGATTCTTGCCAGGTACCCCAGGCTGTCCTTGAACTTGTGGCCATCCTCCTACCTCTATGTTCTGAGTACTGGGCTTATAGTACTCAGCTTCATCTTTATTATTTACTTCACCAATTCCTCCCTTAGCTTTGTGACAATCTACCTGTTTTCAGTGTGAGTTATTTTTGTAATGTCTAAGCTTCCATTCCACCACTTATTATTTATTGTTTCCTCATGTATTTCCCCTCTTGTTTTTTAGTTCTTTAAGTGTTTACATGCTGCATAATAATTCTTAAGTCAGAAGTCTTTGGAGGTCAGCTTCCACTGTTTCTCATTTCTGTTTTACTCTCACTCATGGACCCTCACTTCACTATGAATGTGATAAGTTTCATATGAGAGCCGTGTTAAGGTAGGATTATTACTGTAGAAAGACTTCTCTGAGAGCTGCTCATTGCAAGAGTCTTGTGGCTTCCTTGAGACGGAGGATGAAGATGGCTCCCTCTAAGAGGATCGGCAGGCATCTTTCTGGTTTACAGATACCTGAAACCCAAGTCTCAGCTTGGAGGGATTTTGTTCAGTTGGTGGCATGAGGTCAGGGTATAAATCCATGTGAGCCTGATCATACTGTGTTGTCAGATGGACAGGAAGGTCCGCCCCTACTCAGTACCAAGAATTAGCACAGATGAAGTTGTCTGTAGTTCTCAGAGAAGATAGGATTTCAAATTCTTTTTTTCTCTAATTTCTAAGCTGCATCTTTTAAATACCAGCTTACCAGACTCTTTGGCGCAGCCCTGGGCTGAACACTTGGCCCCATGGGCCCTTGTGCCCCTCAAGGCCATGGAAACTGAAACTCAAGTTTATCCTTGACTCCCTTCTTTCCTTCCATTGTGCATAAAGATCATGATGGATGTTGGTAATTATCAGACTCTGATCACTCCACGATCACTCTGATCACAGGCTCCACTGCTTTCCCTGGGCCAAGTGACCATCACCGTGAGCCTGAAACAGTGACCTGAAGAGCTGTGTCACGCCACTTCTGCCTAGCCACATGCTCAAGCAGCAGCACCCAGTGTCCCTGGCTACACAGGGTCTTCCTGTCACTCTGTGTCCCTCACCTCCATCCAGGCTTTGTTCATGCCACTTTTGAAGTGAAAACTGTCCTTTCAGGGTTCCATTTTCATTTAAAAGTATTCATCTCTCATATTCATTCATTTGCCAAGTTTTTGGCAACTCTGTATGAAATTTCCCAGCTTTGTGGTGGAAATGTGAAATGCTGCAACCACTTTGGCAAATAGGTTGCATTTTCTTTAATATACTCACTGACATACACAGCCCAACAAGTATCCACAAGATTGTACACAGATGTTCAAAATAGTTTGTACTGTGAAGCACTATATTAGTTCATTTGGGCTGTGGGTACCCAGAAGTTTGGTCTAACAGTATTGTGTTAGGATGTTTGTATGCTTTAGATGCAGTTTGTCCCCCACAGGCTTATGTATTGGGACTTTGGTTTCTGGTGTGGCAGAGTTGGGCAGAACTCAGTCCCCTGAGTTCTCAGTGGGGGGACACCACTATTGTTCTCCACCCCTAACAATAGTGAAACTTACACAGTTTCTGTTCAAATATATTCCCAATGTATCCAAGTATCAAGACTGGAAAGGCCAGGGCTGGAGAGATGGCTCAGACAAGGGCTTGGGATCCCCTGGACCTGGAGTTACTGACAACTGTTAGCTGCCATGTGGGTGGGGAATGAAATAAGGGACCTCTGCAAGAGCAGCCAGTGCTCTTAAGATTGGCTCTCCAGCCCCAAATCTTGACAGTGTATCTTTTCTAATCTGTATTATTGCTTTGGTTTGAATAAAGTCATCTTGTTACTTTTGTAAATTTGTGTTGGGCCTTCTTTTCAATTCTTTGAATAAGAAGGCAAGAACCTGGACACACCTGGCCCAGTCCCAGACCACCTGTGCCATATTATCTCAGTATTCTTTGACTTACCTGAACTAGTCTTCTTTCTGTCTAATAAAGGCAGTCAGAGAAGACAAAGTCCTGCAGTCAGCACATGATGCAGTCTGATTTTTTTGTTTCTTACTATTTAAAAAAATATTTTATTATTTTTATTTTATGTGTATGAGTGTATTGCTTGCATGTATATAAGTGCACCCATGTTGTGCAATGCCAGTGGAGGTCAGAAGAGGGCATCGGATCCCCTGGAACTGGAGTTATGGACAGGTGTTAGCTGCCATGTGGGTGCTGGGACCCAAACTCAGGTCTTCTGAAAGAGCAGCCAATGCTCTCAACCTCTGAGCCAACTCTCTGGCCCTCTTAACTATGTTTTTTAAATCATAATTTTTGTTTTAATTTTTTAAAAATAATTTTTTGAGAATTTCATATATACATATAAGGTGTTTTGATCAAATCCATGCTCACTCCCTCCCCTCCAACTCTTCCCATATCTACCCAACACTTTTTTCTGACAATTTCATTTACTCTTTCTTCTTCCTTTATTTTTTTAATGGGCCTTTTTGCTACTCTAACATTCCCCCCTCTGAAGAGGTAACCCTAAGATCTTTTAAGGATTAGATAAAAGCTCCCAAATATTTTTGACATTTTTGGCCTTTGGAAAGGAGTAGGTTGCTAAGAGGCCCAAGGACATTGGGAGTTTTAGCCAAGAAACTGGCTACTTTTCTTTGGAGTCTTTTTACCTTAACTGCCTAGCCAATTCCTACCTCCTATTCTTATCGCACCATCCTCTGAAGAGGTTACCCAACTTGCGGGTAGGGGATCGGGATGCAGACTGCCCTGGCTTCTTCCATGCTGAACAGGGATGTAGGGTGAGGCAACTGGAGTACCCCTTCAGTGGGTCTATCTAAAAGACTCCCAAATTGCATAACTTTTATCTGTAGGGAGAAAACAAAGTCCTGGACTGGTGAATAGGAGATATGAAGGCGAAGTAAAGGCAAGAGTAATTAGCATTACAAGTTCTAGACAGGGAACTAGAAAAAAGAACAGGGCAATTTTCAAATGTTCATATGGGAGTCCATTGGAGTTTCTTGACAAGGGCTTCCAAAGGCATCCCTCTATTGCGTTCCTCATTTTTCTTTTGTCTGCCAAGGCTGGACTTGAGAGTGATGGATTCAGGATTTGCTTTCAGGCATTTTGATAGCACCATGTAGAGGCAGGATCCAGGCACTCTTAGGCAGTCCCCTGAGTTCTCAGTCCCTATGCCAGAGGGAGGCCGGAACCTGGCATTCTCTGGCAATCTGCTGAGATCACAGCCACTACACTCTCTTAATTATGTTTTATGTTAAATCACTTCCTGGATTTGAAAGCTCATTATAAGAGAAATGTTTGACAGCAGAATCAATAGTGTGAATTTTGCCAAATATATTATGTTTGTTTAATTACTTTGAGATGGAGTCTTTCTCTATTGCCTGCTCCGGTCTCAAACTCCTAAACTCAAGAGATCTTCCTACCTCAACCTCTTAAGTAGTTGGTACTACAGGTGCATGCCACTGTAAGGGGTTAGGTCTTACTGATTTCTGATTTGTCTTCAAGAGATTTTTCCTATTTTTCTAGTGCAAAGTACTTGACTTTATTTAATTTACTCAGGGACAGGGTCTCACTGCGTATCTCAGGTTGACCTTGAACTCACAGTCTTGTTGCCTCAGTCTCTCACCATGCCTGGAACTTGGCTACCTTTTAATGACATTAACCTCCTTCTTTAGTAGCTGTACTCTCCTTGTTCATATCTCCTTGATGATATCATTTTTTTTTTTGAGATAGGCAAGTTGGGCTTGCCTCCAACTGACTATACAGCAGAAGATAACTGAACTTCCTGATTCTCCTGCCTCCACCTCTAAGTGCTGAGATTACTGGCATATGCCGCCATACCTAGATTTATGTGGTGCTTGGAATCAAACCAGGGCTTTATGCATGCTACACAAGCATTCTACCAATTGAATTACATCCTCAGTATCCTTGGTTGCTTCTTTTTCTGATTAAAATGCAAATTTTCTAAATCTTTCTGCTTTTCTTTTCTTTGCTCTTGTCTCAGTGAAAATGTGGCTAAAAGCCACCAGTAATACCCATGCCATAGCCTCGATCCTAAACTGCCTTGAAATTTCCTCCATCACCTTTAAACACAGCCTCCCACAAAGTATCAGGGAATGGATACAATGAAATTCTTTTCCAGGGTGACCTTGAGACATTCCATGAGACTGAAACCTAATCAGCCTGGCCTGTTCTGTCTGAAGGTTGGGAGCTAAAGGAGAGACACAGAGAAAGGGAGGGAGCGAAGAAGAAAGGAATAGGATCTGTCCTAGAGGAAGCAAGTTCTTATATGCACGGAGCATGGCAGGATTCATATTCACTTTCTGCATATGGGTAGGAATCTGTGTAGGAAGTAGATGAGACAAGTGAAAGAGCTCAGCCTCTGTACCAAAAATCATACTATGTATGAGGATGGTGTCTCTGTCAACCAATCCAGGATCAGACTGAAGCAAAGCAAAGTAAAGCAAAAGGAGCAGAAAGCCAGTTTTGAAAGGTGTCAGTGTCCAGTTTGGGAGCCTACAAACTGACTCTTCATTGTTCTCGGAGCCAGCCTTTGCTTTGGGGATGGAGAGGCAGATTATCCCCTCTAGAGGCATCCACACCCCGACCTGCAGATGTGTTGGGTTACTTAGCTAAAAAGTGAGGTCTCTGATAAGCTGATGTTAAGACAAGAAGAAGGTGGGGCAGCAGGATAGTGAGTTTGATGCTAGCCTGAGTTACCTAGCAAGATCTGTCTCAAAAAACCCAAACCAAACAAAAACCCGAAAAACCAAAAGCCGGGTGTGGTGTTGCATGCCTTTAATTACAGCACTCAGAGAGGAGAGACAGGCATGTCTCTGTGAGTTCAAGGCCAGCCTAATCTACATAGCAAGTTCTAGGCCAGCCAGGGCAACCTAGTGAGACCCTGTCTCAAAAAACAAAACAAACAAGAAACACAAATACCACCACCACCACCACCAACAACAACAATAAAGACAGGAGGATTGCTTGTGTGGGCCCAGCATAATCACAAGTTTTCTTCAAAGTGGATGACAGAGGCAGGAGAGAGAGTCCAATGTGGGAGATGACAACTCAGCCAGCCATTGCTGACTTTCAAGATGGAGGAAGGCCACATGCCAAGGAACCTCCTAAGGCTTCTGTCCATTTCCAGTACTACCTTGAGTTGGCAGTCAAGCCTTCTGCACATGGGCCTTTAGGGACAAGTGAGACCAAACTATAGCACTAAGTGATTTGTTATAGTAGCAGAGGAAAACTCATTCATGTGACAAAGGAAAGAATATTTTTCAAGACACTTCAATCCCAATTTCATTCTCCCTTTATTTTGTCAGAAATATTGCCAACCAGGAGCTGGGTGTCCTACTTACTCCTTTGGACTTCTTGATAACTCTGGGTTCTTAAAATCTGAGAAGTTTTGGACTAACTTCTAATCCAAGGGGCTGGTTTGCCATGGAATGATCTAGAGGTTGTTGTTTTGCCTGGACCCTAAGGGCCCACTCAGGGACTGTCCCTCCATATAGGAAGTGGTGTCAGGAGAAGCCTGTCTTATAGCACTTGAAGATTTTTTATTTTTTAGATTTTATTTTATTTCTATTTATGTGTCTGTGTGTGGGTGTGTGCAGGTGTGTGCAGTGAACATGGAGGCCAGGAGAGGGTGTTGGATCCCCTGGAGCTGCAGTTACAGGCAGTTGTGTACTGCCCAACTGAGAATGGAACTCCAGTCATCTGCAAGAGCAGCAAGGGCTCTTAACTGTTGAGCCATCTCTCTAGCTCCTCACTTGAAGCTTTTTTAAAAATGGAATGCACAGGTAGGAATAGAAAACTAGGAATGGAGATAATATTTAGACACAAATTTAGAGAGGAGTGACAGTGATTTAGAATGCACCCTCCCTGTCCTCTACCCACAGAAAGTGTAGGAAGAAAATCAAGTGGAATCAAGTGCTGTTAAATACTACATTTTCTTTAGCAAAATTTCCTAAAAACACCTGGCTGTGTGGACATATTTCTATAGCCTCTAAGGAGTCCAGGCAGGCGAGAGGCCTGAAGCACAAGCTAGTAGTTTCCAGGTAGTCCTTCTATGAGAAAGTGGGAGGGATGTGTGGGAGGCAGTGATTATGTGGATACTACTGATCACAGAGGATAATCTTTTGGAGAGTAGAGAACAAAAATATCTGACATATATGAATATTCATATATATATGCATATAGATGATGGACAGATAGGTAGATAGATAGATAGATAGATAGATAGATAGATAGATGATAGATAGATATTTGATAAATCTCTCAAAATCTGTGAGATTGATTCCAGGGTCCCCCCTCTCTCAGGAACCCAAAGTTCCTTGTATAAAATGGCATAATATAATACTTGCACAAAACATACACACACCAGGGAGCTCGGGAAATGGCTCAGTCAGTTTGCTTTGAAGGGATGTTGAATTTTGTCAAAAGCTCTTCTTGCATCTATTGAAATGATTATGTGATTTCTGTCCTTGAGTTCATTTACATGATGGATTACATTTACTGATTTGTATATGTTGAAGCATCCCTGCAACTCTGGAGTGAAACCAACTTGATATGATGATCTTGAATTCTGTTTACAAATATTTTGTTGAGAATTTTTGAATTATGATTATGAAAGAGATTGAGCTGACCTATAGTTTCATTTTTTGTGTGTCTTTATCTGGTTTTGATTCAAAATAATACTGGTAGCATTTCTTCTTTTCCTGTTTTGTGGAATAGTACAAGAAGCATCACCGTTAATTCTTCTGTGGTCTGGTAGAATTTAGCAGTGAATCCCTCTGGGCATGGACATTTTTAAATTGGGAGTTTTCTTTTTTTATTTCTTCTTCAATCTCACTGCTTGCTATAGGACTGTTTAAATTATTTTATCTCATCTTGGTTTAATTTTGGTAGGTAATATGTATCTAAAAATTCATCCATTTCTGACTGGGCATGGTGGTGCACACTTTTAATTCCAGCACTCAGGAGGCAGAGGCAAGGGGATCTCTGTAGGTTAAAGCCAGCTTGGTTTACATAGGGAGTTCCTGGCCAACTGGGGCTATGGGAAGACCCAGTCTTAAAAAAAAATTCATCCAGGACTGCAGAAATAGTTCAACAGTTAAGAGCACTGGCTGTTCTTGCAGATGACCCGGGTTCAGTTTCCAGCACCCACATGGTGGCTAACAGCCATCTATAACTCCAGTTTCAGGGGCTCTGACACCTTCTTTTGACCTCTGTGGGCACTGCATGACATGGGTACATTTACATACATGCAGGTAAAACACTCATACACATAAAAATAAAGTATTTTTTAAAAATTCATCCATTTCTGGGGTTGGAGAGATGACTCAGCAATTAAGTTCACTGGCTGCTCTTGCAGAGGACCCAGGTTCAGGTCTCAGCACCCATACAGCAGCTATTAACCATCAGAAACTCCAGTACCAGGGGAGCAGCAGCTAATAGCCACCAGGAACTCCAGTACCAGCGGAGTGCCTGGCCTCTGCAGGCACTGCATAACATGGGTGCACTTACATACATGCAGGCAAAACACTAATACACATAAAATAAATAAAAAGTAAAAAAAAAATCATTTCTTTTAGGTTTTATAATTTTGCTGAATATAACGTATGCCCTAGAACTGGAGAGATGGTTCAGTGGTTAAGGGCACTAACTGCTTTTGCAGAAGAGCCAAGTTTGATTTCCAGCACCTACATGGCAGCTGACAACCAGTTCCAGGGGAACTGATACCTTCTTCTGACCTCCATGGGCACTAAACAACACAGGTGCACTTACACACATGTAGGCAATACATTCATACACATAAAATAAAAAAAGTTTTTAAAAAGGCATGCCCTAGAGAATTCCTGGATTTCATTAGTATCTGTTATGATGGTTCCCTTTATATCAATAATTTTGTTAACTTGGGTCTTCTCTCTTTCTTTCTGTTAGTTTGGCTGGGAGTTTGTTGATCTTGTCTGTCTTTTCAAAGAACCAGCTCTTTGTTCATTGATTCTTTGTATTTATGTTCATTTCTAGTTCATTGATTTCTGTCCTGAACTTATTTTTTTCCAATCTACTAATTATGGGTTTAGTCTGTTTTTGTTTTTACAAGGCTTTAAGGTGTGTCATTAAATTATTTGTTTGGGGTCTGTTGTGGTTTGTGTGTGAAATGTCTCTCATAGGCTTATGTGTTTGTCCCCTGCTGGCTGTGCGGTTTGGGAAGGTTGTGAAATCTTCAGGAGGTAGAGCTTTGCTGGAGGAAGTACATCACTGGGGACACTGGGGAACTTGAGATTTTATAGCCTGGCCCCACTTCCTGTTTTTTTTTCTCAGCTTCCTGAATGTAGATGAAATGTGATCAGCGAACTTCCTGTTCCTGCCACCATGCCTTCCCTGCCTGCTGCCATGCCCTCCCCACCATGACTGTGCCTTCAGGAACTGTGAGTCAAAATGAACCCTTTCTCCCTTAAGCTGCTTTTGTCAGGGTATTTTTTCACAGCAGTAGGAAAGTAACTAAGACTAAATCTCTCTGATTTGCTAACATAGGCACTTAGAACCTAAACCACCCTCTTAGAACTGCTTTGGCTGTATCTCATAGGTTCTAAAAATGTTTTAATTTTTATTTGTAGAAATTAAAAAAATTTTAAATTGCTTTTTTTTGTTTTTTTTTCAATGGCCTATTCATCATTGAATAGTGTGTTATTTAATCTCCATGAGTTCGAGAATGTTCTATAGCTTCTCTTACTCTTGATATGTTTTATTCCACTGTGATCAGATAGAATACAGGAATTATTTTGTTTTTCCATATTTTTTAAAACTTGCTTTGTGTTCTAGTATATGATCATTTTAGAGAAAGTTCTGTGAGTTACTAAGAAAAAAAAATGTGTATTTTTCAGTATTTGGATGATATGTTCTAAAAAATGTGTTAAGTCCATTTGAGCTATGATATTACTTAATTCTAATATTTCTCTGTTTGGTTTTTGCCTGGATGACTTGTTAATTGATGAAAATGAAGTATTGAAGTCACCCACTATTATTGTGCTGAGGTTAATCTGTGCCTTTACCTCTCGTAATATTTGTTTTATGAGATTAATTACACCCATGATCAGTGAATATATGTTTAGAATTGTAATGTGCTTTTGATGTATTGTTCCCTTAATCAGTTCAAAGTGACTTTTATCTCTTCTGATTAATTTTTGTGTGAAGTCTGTTTTGTCAGATATTAGAACAGTGATGCCTACTTATTTTCTAGTTCCATTTGCTTAAAATATATTTTTTCATCCTTTCTTCCTAATGTAGTATCTGTCTTCTATGGTGAGGTACATTTCTCAAAAACGACAAATATATAAATTCTGTCCTTTAATCCAATCTGCTGGTTTTTGTCTTTTGATTGGGAAACTGAGATAATTAATACTTAGAATTATTTTTTTTAAAAAAAAAAAGCTGGGTATGGTGGCACATGCCTTTAGTTCCAGCACTCTGAAGGCAGAGGCAGGTGGATCTCTGTGAGATTAGACCAGCCTGAACTACATAGTGAATGTCAGGCCACCTGGGGCTACTAGGAGACCTTGTCTCAAAAAGACAAAAAATTTTATTTTTATTTTATGTGTATGAGTGCTTTGTCTGTTTGTATGTAAGTGAACCCTTATGTGAAATGCCCAAGGAGCCCAAAAGACAGTGTCAGATCCCCTGTAACTGGAGTTGTGGATGGTTGTTAATTGCCATGTGGGTGCTGGGAACTGAACTGAGCCATCTCTCCAGCCCCCTTGGAGTTATTTCTGAAAGATGTGTATTATTTCCTGTCTTTTTGCTTATTTTGTAATGTTTGGTGTTTTCCTATCTCTCTCTTGTTGTTATTCAAGAGTGGTTTATTTTTGCCTGTGGCCATAGTGATGTGTTTGCTTTTCTCTTTTTAAAAATTTTATTTTCTTGAGATTTTTTTTATGTATATGTGTCTCTGTGTCTGTAAGCCATTTATGTGCATGTGCTTGTGGAGGCCAGAAGCGGGTGTTGGAGTAATGGATGGTTGTTAGCTACCATGCGAGTGCAGAATCAAACCAGAGTGCAAGAGCAGACAGTGCTTTTAACCACTGAGCCATCTCTCCAGCCCCTGGTCACGAATTCTTTAAGTTGGCTTTTATCATGGAAAGCCTTTATTCTTTTATCATGGAAAGCTTTTTATTCTTTTCTCCTTCAAGTATGACTGATAGTTTTGCTAGGTATTATAGTCTGAGTTGGCAGTTGTCTTTTAAAACTTGAAAGACATAATTCTAAGCTCTCTTGTCTTTAAAGTTTTTGTTGAGAAATCTGTTACCATTCTGATGGGTCTGCCTTTACATGTGACCTGGTGCTTCTCTCTTGCCACTTTCAGCAGACTTTCTGAATATTTAGTGGATTAATTATAATTTGATGAGTGGAAGTTCTTTTCTGCATTGAGTTTTTTGTGCCCTAATGTCTCCTATATCTAGATAGGCACGTCCTTTCATTTTTATTAGCATATATTAATTATACATAATAATGAGTTTCATTACAACATTTCAAACATATATATTTTTATCATAGCAATCACCCCACTAATCTCACCTTTTCCTTCATACCCCTGTTGTTTGCCTTCATCTCCCCATCATTCTTTCTTTCCTCCTTCCCTCCCTCCCTCCCTCCCTCCCTCCCTTCCTAATGAACTAATGAGTTTCTTTGCTACTGTTTACAGGGTCCTGGGATAGGGATTATTTACAGAAGCATGGGCTCCTTACCAATGGCTACACCACTGAAGAAAGTCTCTCCCTCTCCCAGCTAGTATTAACTGCTCATAGCTCCTCAGGGAGGGATGGGGCTTCATGAGTCCCTACCCTCTAGTGACCATTGCCCACCTATAGGTCCTCTAGGAGGGGGACTTTCTAGGATGTTGGCAGGCCAAATCTTGTGCAGATTTATTTATTTATTTATTTTTATTTTATTTATTTATTTTTGCATTTTCCTGTGTGCATGTGCATGTGTGTGTGTGCACACAGAAAGTCAGATTTTAAAAAGCTCTGTGGAAGGACAGGATATCTGAATTTAAAGACAAGGTGAAGGAATCGGAACATTCCAATAAAGACTAAGATAAATTAGTAAGATATGGGCTGGGGAGATGGCTCAGCAGTTAAGATACCTTGCTGTTCCCAGAGGGGACCTGAGTTCAGTTCCCAGCACATGTATCAGGTGGCTTACAACTGCCTGTAACTCCAGCTCCAGGGATCTAATACCCTCTTTTGGCCTCTGTGGGCACCAACACAAATGTAGCATACCACACACACACACACACACACACACACACACACACACACACACAAATTAGATATGACACACATAAATTAGATATGAATATCCTTATTTTGAGTTTTTGCTGGTATTTTTACCTAATTCACTTTTTTTTTTTTTGTCTTTTTGAGACAGGGTCTTCCTGCAGCTCTAGCTGGCCTGGAACTCAATATTGAGACCAGGCTGGCCTTGAACTAACAGAGATCTGCCTGCCTCTGCCTCTGGGACTAAAGGCATGTGCCACCATGCCTGGCTTATCTAATTCAATTTTACTGGAAGGCATTACTGTAAGATTAATAGTTTTTGGAGGAGTTAGATTGCTTTGGTTTTTATGTTACATGTGTTTTTTTGCATTAAGACTTGCACATTTGGAGCTAAGTCATTGGTTAAATTTATTTATTTCTTTTATACTGTTCAAGAGGGATTGAGTTGTTGTAGAGTTGTGGTTTTGTTTCCCTGTGTTAGACTGGTGGTTGTGACACCAGATAGGAACCCTAGTACTCTGAGTTGACTTTCCACCAGGTCTGTTTTTCTCTCTGAAATTCTCAAAGATGCCCTTGCATGTTGTTCACTGTCCAGGACAGTGCTGCCCTGCAGATTGGCAGGATACCTGGGGGTTACTTTAGACCCAGCATCGGCAGAGCACCATCCCTGTGGAGCTGGAAGGGTGTTGAGCCTTGACAGGTGTACTGTCATCACAAGGAGGAGTGGGAAGAGATGGGGCTGCTGGCTCATGGTTTCACTGTCTTAACCCATGTAGTGGGCAGGGCTGAAGACTCATGAGGGTGGGTGCAGGACAGTTGGGGGTAGAACCTCATGGGATGTGTGCACTGACCTCACTTGAATAATGGGTGAGGCTCAAACCTTCAGGTTCAATGACTTCACTGGGGCAACAGGAGGGTTGACGTGTCCGCCAAGGTAGGCTGATCTCAGCAGGTTCACAAGTAGGACGGAAGCCTCACATGTGCACTGATCTCTCAATGTATGAGTGGGTTTGAGTTTATTCAGTTTCAAAATTAGGAACATGGGTAATCCTCAAGTTCTTCATGAAATATATCACCCCAACATGGATGATGACTTCCCCATGGATGTACAGATGGAGTTCCAAGAACCCCTTCTTTATAGCTTCTTGGCTTTGCTTACCTTCGGAAGGGATAGTACAAGTGACTCCATTTTGACCATAATTTACCTTTGTGTCTCAGAACAATTTTATGTGAAGGCATTGTTGATGACTCATCTTGTGGTTTGGTTTGGTTTGGTCAGCCCACAAGGAGGGAGGCTTCCTGTTTGATCTGATTCCATATTGTGTGTGGAATCCAGACATTCAAGGAGATAGTGTCAAAGGCAATTTTTTTTGTTGTTCAAATTAAAGCAACTGAGAGTTCTAGAAAGAAAGGCACTTGGACTGGGTTTACCTAGAGTCTATTCTAAAAAAAAAATTAAAAGAATATTGAATCTCTGTTGAGTGCTCAGTCCCTAAAGGACATCTACATCACCCCCTCCAAGGCACAAGGAACATCATGGAATAGGGGACTGTTGGGGAATCCTGCTGTGAGGGTCGCAGTCTTCCATGTCCGGATAGCTCTAAGGAGCTTGGCGCCTGATGGAAAGACTCCTCTTTTCAGCAGGGGGCCTCCTACTCTCTTCCTGACTCATCTTTGAAGTAGCCGCCATAGATACATGGCCTCTGGCTCTGAAACTGCCAGGTTTTCCTGTGTGATAATCAGGCAATGTCTGGCAGCCTGGCAGAAGCCCACCACCACATGTAAATGGGGCATCCTGAAAGCACCTATCCACTAAGGCTTTTGCCACTGCCCCCACAGTATAAATGTCCTGGTTTCCCCTAATTAATCAGAGCTGAATCACTAAGACCTGGAGCCAAGCTGAGTCACTGAATAAAGGAGCTGTACTGAGCTGAGTTCTGTGTCTTACTGCCTACAATCCAGTCTTCCTGGAGAGAGCAGTCTCTTCGTAAACCACGACTCATGGAGACCCTGCTTTCACCATCTCCGCACTTCCCACGAGATCCAGCGGCCGGCGGATCTCGTACCTCAAGGGAGTGCTTGGTGGAAATTGGGACGGAACCCGCCCAGGCGGCTGACAGCGCCCCTCCAGAGCCGCCAGCCCTGGTAGCAGAGAGCCTCAGCAACGCGGCCCGTGGGAGACCGGCGCCACGCCCAGCAGCTGGCACCCCGAGATCCCCGCGACCCCGTATCTGGCGCCCAACGTGAGAGCCTCTGAACTCCATGCCAGCCAGCAAGCTGGTGCCCCCGGAAATGCAGGATTCGTGAGTATCTCTCCCACCAGGAGAGCAACACAAATCTTTTTTTTCTTTCATCTCCCATCAGGAGACTAAAAAGGCAGCTGTGCCCCCAAGCCTCCCCACTCGTGGGGCCTGGCAAATCTCTCTTTCGTCTCCCATCACGAGAATAAGAAGACAGCTGCGCCCCCAAGCCACCCCACTCATAGGGCCTAGCCGTTTCTCTTTTCTATTTTCCTCCTTCTAAAATTAAACTTCCCTAATTGGTTTTGTTATCCTGCCCCCCAGGACATTCAAGCCACAGCTAAAACCAGTTAGGTGAGAATTTAAATTAACTAGCCCCTGTGGAGCACCTGAAGGCTCAAGGTGGCTGGAGTCAAACAAAAGATTTAAAAGTGCCATTTTTTTCTGCAGTCTAAAGGCTCGTGCCTGTCAGAGTGTTCCAATCCTTTAGTGTCAGGCTGCTGCAGGAACGTTAAATGCTAAGACAACACTATTTCCTTTTATAATGGGTAACTCAACATCACGCCAGAAAAAACTCCAAATTCGTTCCCTTAAAGCCTTACTTAAATCAAGATGACTTAAAGTCTCCCAAAAAGAAAGCTCAAAATTTTGGAACGAAGTATATCAACTTACACCCTGGATCCTATCAGCAGACATTTCTGATCCAGAGGTCTGGATTAACATTACATATCTGGCTCGTAAAAAAGAAATCCAGGAAAGGCATAATTTTCCCCTTTCCTTTGGGTTCAAGCGATAAAAAACACCCCAAAGATTTCCCAACAGCAGATTCAACAGCTCTAAAAAATAAAGAAAAAACCCTGAAGACTGCCCAGTAGCAGATTCAACAGCCCCAAAAATAAAATTTGACCAAGTCAGACAAAACCCACCCATCAATAAAAATAACTCTTACCCCCCTCTTGCTGATTTAACAAGCCCAGATATTAACGCCCAGACTTCAAAAGCTCCCAAAGATCCTCAGGTAAATTCCCCTCCCCCTTCACCTCGGCTACTGCCATGCCTTGTGGCTCTGCCACTGCCTGTGGCGCCGTTCCAGCCATGCCCTCCAGCCACAGAGCAACTATGTAATCTTAGGGATAGTGGAAGTTGCCAGTCCCAAAGCCTCCAGCCTCAATGGCCTCAGGACCCCCAAATCCCACCAGTAGAGGCTTTTCCTGTTAACTTACAAATAACAAGGCAACGCCCACTAGCCTGGTACCCACTCCCAGCAGTGGAGTTTAAAGAATTGCGCCAGGCTGTCTGTGAAGATGGAATCCATGATCCATGGACAAAATCTATACTACAAACATTTAATACTAATCTGCTTACCCCCCAGGACTGGAGGGATATCTGTAGATCTACCCTCCCCAGTCCATTATTTGTACAATGGGAGGCCTTATTTAGAGATGAGTGTCTAATGCAGGCTAAAAGAAATGACACTCATAATCAGCAGCTAAGACCCCAACAAGGGCAGGATCCACCACCTGGATTCATAGATTGGAACTATGACCAGCTTTTTGGTCAGGGCAACTTCTCCACAGGAATCCAGCAGGCTGCAATTCCCGCTGGCTGCTTTGAACAAGTTCGCTTATGTGCATTATAGGCATGGGACTGCCTCACCCCCTTGTCCACCGGGCCTGGAGAGACTTCTTCATTAACTTTTTTAAAACAAAAGCCAACTGAAGCTCTCCCAGACTTTATACTAAGAGTGCAAGCCAGTTTAGATAGAAAAATAACAGATCCTGCAGCCAAAGCAATGCTTTTAAACAGCCTTGTCTGGGAAGGGATGACCCCTGAGCACAGACAAGCATGCCAGGGACTAAAAAATGAACATTATGACAAATGGATTGTGGCCACCCATGACATTGGGACTGCCACGTACCAGGCCTCCTCCCTTGCCCAAGCCCTTGTGGTTACAACCCAATCCAACTCAAAATGCCTTAATTATGGAGGGACCCCTTTAATGGACTCTGGAAAGGACCAGATCCATTGCTAACCACAGGGAGAGGATTTGCTTGTGTTTTCCCACAGGATCAACCAAAGAAAAAAAAAAAAGAGGTGGAGACGACACCCAAAGCCCCCCTAGAGCTTCCTTCTCTGTCAACCTCATGGCTGTCTTTACCCTGCTTAACACCAACGCTTCAGCCAGCCCCCACTCTCCCTAATACCATGTTCTAGAGATTTTATTTTTCAAGGAAAAAATCAGATCCATGGGACAATCGCTGGAGCATTAAAGTAATAACAAAATTTCACTCAGGTGTATTTTCTAGGTACCCCACAGCTAACTTTCATGTCTCTCAACAGCTTACAGCTGCAGCCAAGTCTGTACTAATTTACAATGTCATTTTACAGGAAAGACAGAGGACCAGATGCTATGTCCTGAAACAAGTTTAACTTTCTTCCCACCTACCCCAATGCCTAACTGTTTCTTTTGTGCATCCAGTAATAGATTTTTTCTGACAGCAATACCAGCTACCACCCTTCTCTACCCAGGAGCAGAAAAAGATTTCACTGACTTTCATCAAAGTGAATTCAAACACCTGGCTAACTATTACATTTCAGGTGTGAGAAGCTTTTTCTCCTATACAGCTGCTAGCAGAGAAAGATCTTCCTTCCCCCTGCTGGCAGAGACCGAACCTGCACTGGATGCTGGAGACGTTGCTATGACAACAAGCTGAAGACAAGCTGCGACGAGCTGTGACATCAGTGACTGACAGCCTGAAACAGCAAATGAACTCTCTCACAATAAAAGAACATTGGACTTAATAATTGTTAAACATGCAGACTATGTAATATTGGGAAGATACTGTTTCTTTGTAATTGAATCAGATGTTGTTGAAACCAATGATAACACTCTCAAAATTTTGTAATCTATTTGGCTTAGCAATCCCTTGTTTTGCATGGCTCCTATCCCTTATTGCTCTCTGATGATGCTATATACTGTGATTGCTCACTGTTTTTTAAGATTTCTTTGCTGACAGTTACTGCCATTTGCTAAAAATCACTACAGGAAACAGGTCATGGTCAGTTATCAAACTTTGGATTCTCCTGAGATGAAATAAGTTGACCCTTAGAGCTGGCATGGCACTTCTTCATATTTAAATCAAAGAGAGGGAGATGTTGGGAGCCTCTGTTATGCAAAGTCGAAGCCCCTT
>NW_008360304.1:1198200-1208221 GCF_000622305.1 Nannospalax galili | reverse complement strand
GGAGGCTTCCTCTTCTCAGCCCGGCATGCCCCTACTCTCTTCCTGACTCATCTTTGAAGTAGCCACACGGAAACATGGCCTCTGGCTCTGAAACTGCCAGGTTTTCCTGTGTGATAATCAGGCAATGTCTGGCAGCCTGGCAGAAGCCCACCACCACATGTAAATGGGGCATCCTGAAAGCACCTATCCACTAAGGCTTTTGCCACTGCCCCCACAGTATAAATGTCCTGGTTTCCCCTAATCAATCGGAGCTGAATCACTAAGACCTGGAGCCAAGCTGAGTCACTGAATAAAGGAGCTGTACTGAGCTGAGTTCTGTGTCTTACTGCCTACGATCCAGTCTTCCTGGAGAGAGCTGTCTCTTCATAAACCACGACTCACGGAGACCCTGCTTTCGCCATCTCTGCACTTCCCATGAGATCCGGCGGATCTCGTACCTCGAGGGAGTGCTCGGTGGAAATTGGGACAGAACCCGCCCGGGCGGCTGACAGCGGCCCTCCAGCAGCTGGCGCCCCGAGATTCCTGCGACCCCATAGGGGGCAGAAAGAATGTAAGAGCCAGAGGATCTTGAGGAATGCTGTGAAATGCTGTCCTCTGGGTATGACATGGCCTAGCACTGTCCTCACAGCTGTGACTACCTGTACAAGACCTGCACAAGATGGGGCACCATAAGCATTCCATCATGGATCAGGGAGGGGCTCATGAGGCCCCACTCCTCTCTGAGGGGCTTTTGGCAGTTATTTGTTGCTGGGGGAGGAGGGGTCATTTTCTTCAGTGGTATAGCCCCTGGTAAGTTGCCTGTGTTTTGGTAAATGCCCTTGCACCCATGTGTACACAAGCAACCATGATTAAACTCAGTAGGTCCCAAAACAAATCATAAGAGTAAGACATTTGGGGAAGAAGAAGGGGTTCAGCAGGAGTGGGAGGGGGATAAGAGAGGGTTTTAATTGGAGGTGAAATGTCCCCAATACATTATATACATGTGTGAAATTGACAAATGATGTTGAGAACTGACTCTCCAGTGAAAGAATTCCCAGGTTGTCTGAATGGTGGTTGTCTGTCTCCAGGTTCTTCACATTTTCCCTTTGCAGGCTGGAGGGGGAGTACCTTCCCTGATCTTCCTCTTTGAGGATCAGCTTTAAGTTTAGCCTCCTGTGGTGTCTATTCTATACAAACTTAATCCAACAAGATGAGCTTTTTGTTGCCTTTTTGTAGTAGAATATCAATATACAATAGCTAAAAAACTTTTAAAGATAATTACCAAACAAATCACAGGTGTATAAAACCAACGTCAGAGTTACAGAGTTTGACTTTTGAAGCAAAAATTTAGAATCTTCGAAATTTTTAGATCTCTTATAATTTTGTTTGTAGTATCAATGACCATAAACAGACATTACCTGTGCACCTCATATACATGGTAACCCTACTTAAACATTAAAAGGTGTTCAGCTCACACAGAACTTTAGATGACCAAATTGTATTAAAAAACCTGACAAAATTAAGATTTATAAGAAAGCCAAAACATTAACTATTTGTTGGTTTCTATGTAAGTTTGTAAGTCGTATGGAATGCAAAGTTTAAAAATGCTTTACCAGGCTGATGTTACAAAAGTGGTCTATAATGATAGCCTTTTTAACATATGTGTGTTCCTATATTATATTATTGTCATCATTTTATTTGGACCCAAGCACACAAGGTGCTGGGAGGTGGTGTGCCTATGGGGGGCATCCCCTATCCTGTCCTCTACATCTTTTCTATCTGGTGTTTGAGCTGTGTCCTTTAGAATAAATGGGTGAAGGTCAGTAAAGGGATTCCCCACATGGGAGAGTGCTAGGCTAGAGGTGGTAAGAAATGAAGAAATTCTTTTTGGGAGGTGCAGTTTCCAGGCTGTCCTGGAGCACAGGCTGGATTTGAACTCACTGTAATCTTCTTGCCTCAGTCTCCTAAATTCCAGGACTATAGGTATCAGCAGGTGGAGATAGAAAGATTTCAAATTCAAGGCCAGGCTGGATGATATAGCAAGTTATAGGCCAGTTTGGAATGAGATCCTCACAGGAGAAAGAGGTGAGAGAGGGAGGAAAGGAGGAAAAGGAAGAAAGGACAGGATAGAAGAAAGAGAAGAGAAGGAAAGAAGGAAAGGAAGAAAGGGAAAGAAAGAAGAAGTGAAAAAGAAATCAAGCCAGCATGGTGGCAGAGGCCTTTAGTCCCAGCACTTGGGAGGCAGAGGCAGGCAGATCTCTGTGAGTTCAAGGCCAGCCTGGTCTACAAAGTGAGTTCCAGGCCAGCTGGGGCTACAGGGAGACCCTGTCTCAAAAAAAGATGAAAAAACAAACAAACAAAAAAAAGGAAATCAAAATCTACAGTGGGCAAACAAACCCTCTATGAGTAATTGCTGAAGCTGAGATTTACTGAAGGGGGCCACTAAACAGGGTGAGCATTTGAAAACAAGCTTTGTTTAGTCTCAAAGTATTTCTCTATAGCCAGTGTGATGGTAGAGTGTGTAAAGCATTTATCATGAAAGACTGATGACCTGAGTTTGATCTGCAAGATCCACGTAAAGGTGGAAGGAGAGAAAGAATTTCACAAATCGTCCTCTGATCACCACATGCATGCTGTGGTACACACACTGACACACACACACACACACACACACACACACACACACACACACACACACACACAATAAAATAAAAAGTACAAACACCCAGAATATTTCTCCCAAGTTGTGAACTTTATAGTGGAGAAAAGCAGATAGACACTTCTCTAACCAAGTAACCATAATCACACAAGGCATTTTTGTAGGCATCAGGTCAAAGATGGACATAGTTTAGTGTAAGGTCCTTATCTAGCCTATGCAAGACCCTGTACTCCCATCGCCAGCCCTGAAAAAGAGAAAACAAGTCAGATGGTCAATAACCTGCAAAGGGGGCAGTGAGGTAACAGTGGAGGCAGAGACTAGCGTGATGAGTCTAGGGTAGCAGGACAACACGGTCTCTGCCAGGGAGATAGTGATGTGTCAATGCTTCTATGAGGAACCGGCACAATATACACCTGGACTCTAGGGACCCAGGGAAACTGATTTTGGATCACAGGCCTCCAGAACTGAAGCTTTCTCCAGTCCTGTGCCTGATTTGTGTGTGTGTGTGTAGGTTGGAGGTCAACATTGGGTATCTTCCTCAATCACTTCTCTGCCTTATTTCTTTTTAGTTAAAAAAAATTTAAATTTATCTGTATTTTATGTGCATGAGCGGTTTGCCTGCATGTATGTAAGTGAACCACATGCATACAATGGCTTCAGAAGCCAGAAGAACACATAGGAGCCCCTGGAACTGGAGTTATGAATGGTTGTGAGCTGCTATGTGGTTGCTGGGAACCAAACTGGGGTCCTCTGAAAAAGCATCCAGTGACCTTAACTGATGAGCCATCTCTCCACCCTCTCCATATCATTTCTGAGACAGGATCTCTCACTGATCTAGAGCTCATTGATATAGCTAGGCCGGTTGGCCTGTGAGCTCCAGGGATCCTCCTGTTTCCACTTCCCCAGCACTGGGGTTACAGATGCACACGGCTATGTTTGGCTTTGCTTCACCACAGGTCCATCTTCCCTTTGTCTTTTAAGCCACTGCATCTGTGGTCATTTAATTTAGTGGCTGAAGAAAATGGTTCCCTTGGCTGCTGCCATTTCTTCAGCAATGATCACAGGGCTCCTGGGTGTGGCAGTGCATCCTGCACACCAGCATAGCCTGTGTGACTGCTGGTCTCTAACTCAAATAGGAAGTTTAAGGACTCTCTTCCTTCATCTTTTTCATTCATTGATGGAGAGATACAGGTGTCCTCTAATGGCTCCTTGGGTTGAAATTATCCTAAATCTCATCTCTCAGGTGGTGCCTCAATTATCTAAAAAACAAAAAACAACCCCCCCCAAAAAACTACAAAGAATTAAATACAGAAATGACAAGTGGAATTGAAAAATCAATACTGTATGGGCTTGAATTCACTGAGAATATATAATAGACACAAAAATGTTTCCTTTGAAGTTAACTTCATTGGCATATAGTTAACTATGAAAAGTGAATTCACAGGCTGGGGTATAATTCTGTGGTATGGAAATTGCTTAGCATGTGCAAGGCCCTGGGTTCTAGTCCCAGAACCATAAATTAGATAAACAATGAATTCACTTTAAAAGTGGAGTTTGATGAAGTTTGAAAAATGCTGTGTGCCCACCACATCTCTGTGGCAGGTAGGCATGGAGGCAGCTCTGAAACTGCTTGGATCTCGTATTGGAATTTTCTTGGAAAAGTTCTCTTTGCAGACCAAACTACCATTGTCTGGTGGAGCTGTTTTGGGCATGTTACACAAGATCCTGATCCTTCATGACTAGAAAAGCTAAGAGGATTCAGGACTGTCTTCTCAGCACCTTTGAGCAAGAGGGCCAAGCAATATGTCCAGCACTGGTGGCTGTGGAGCTCTGGGCAGCAGCCTTACCCTGCTGCGATAGCACGGGAACACACCTGGCCTTCGCCATGCTGCGATGGCACCGGAACACACCTGGCCTTCACCATGCTGCGATGGCACAGGAACACACGTGGCCTTCACCATGCTGCGATGGCACCGGAACGCACCTGGCCTTCACCATGCTGCGATGGCACAAGAACACACCTGGCCTTGTACCTTCCTTGTAGTTTCTCTGGCCTGGGCCCTAAACATTTTCAAAGTCAACCTGAGAGTACAATGAGGAAGAATAGAACCCACATGTACACAGAGGTGTGCACACTGTGCACTCATCTACACAAGGTAAATGTTAAAATACAGGAGGGGATACATTTTCAGATCGTTGTACTTTATGGGTAATTCGTCAGGATGCCGGGAATGAAAGTTTGTGGCTTAGGGATGCCAGGAAGACCACTCAGCTTGAATCTGTCCTACGTGGCCAGTTGCACGTGTTTATCAGGTCAGTGACCCACCTGTCAGCCTCCAGATTCTCCATGGAGGGGAGAGAGGCTAGGGCTATGTCCCCCTCCATTTTTCTAGTGTTGCCCTTTCCCCTCTACCTGTTGGCCCCCATTAGGACAGTGTAGCAAGGCTGAGGCTGGGTGGGGTTTGGGGTTTAGATTAAGAGTGTCTTTCAGGCTGTCAGCTGATAACTCCTGAGAGCTATTCTTCCAGAGGACATTAGAAGGAAGGACACCTCTTACATTCTGTAAAGAGCATTTCTGTATCTAGAGTTTGTGGAGGCTGAGACTGCAAGGGGTCCCCACTGGACCTCAAGGTCTACAATGCACACCATATGAAGCAATAAGGAAGAAGACACAGGAACAAGTACTAGCTTTTCCAGGAAATGTGCTCACTGGAACCTGTTGGTGGAGCCAATCAGCAGACTTCTTACACCTTAGAAGAGCTGAGGCTGCACCTCTTCCATCTGATAGCTGATGAGTTTGTCTGGCTCCCACAGTGTACAATGGACAGGTATTCATTTATTCAGTATATATTTGCTGAGAGCCTGATTTGTGCCAGACATTACTCTAGGTATGATATGTATCTGGACTGTCACCTTGATCTGCCTAGCAGATAGATGGTAAAGCACACATTTGGGTAAGTGTAAGAGGGTGTATCCAGAGAGGATTAATGAAGGTGGGAGAGATGAATTCTGAATATGGGCAGCACCACCCCACAGAACAGGGGGGGTAAGAAGGAGGAAGTCCATCAGCACAAGTCTCTCTCTGCTTCCTGGCTGCTACAAGGTGAGCAACTTTGCTCCTTTATGCCCCTTTTCTATTGATATTCTAGACACAACAGAGCCACCAGACCACTTGCTGAAACCTTTGAAATTGTGAGTCAAAAAAAAAAATCCTTCCTCCCTTGCATGGATTTTCCCAGGTATTTTGTCAGAGCAATGAAAAAGTCTCATTAACACAGTAGGCAAACAAAACACCCTGAAGCTAGAGGGGAAATAAATTGTACACACCATCAGCACATTCTGTGACTTGAGAGGCAGAGGCACGTGCCTGGTATGGATAGAGGAGAGGTGACAGGGTAGGCAGTGGCCATGAACTGTCCTTCTCTGACATCAGATACATACAGAAGCCACTGCTTACTCTGCTGAGTGGAATGGGAACATCCTCAGAAAGAGCCTGAAGGACCTGGCAGGCTGGAGGCTGAGAACGTCTGCCTGTCTCCAGGTCTGACTGGACAGGTACACAGGTGACCTGGCACAGTTCCTTCTTGACCAGAGAGAGGTCGGCCTGGCCTTTATCAGCGTAACAAACTTTTGTATTAGTTTCCTGGGGGCTCCTGCAACAAATCACCATGAGCTTAGTGGAGAAATGTACTGTCCTAATCATTCTGCAAGTCAGAAATCTGACAGCACTGAGCTCCATTCAAGGTCAGTCTGGGCTCTGTCTGGAGGCTCTGGGAAGAACCCACCTCCTTGCCTTTGCCAGCTTCCAGTGGACACCTGCCTTCCTTGGCTCTCAGCCTGTCCTGTCTTCCAAGTCTATGACTCCAATTTCCTTCTTTTTTTGTGTGTACATTGTGTGTGTGTGTGTGTGTGTATGCACATATACATTCATGTATCATCCCAATTTCTGCTTCTTACATCATGTAGCCTCTAAGGACCCTTGTGATTGCATCTTCCCACCCTTTTAACCTAGATCACCTGCCTGTTGCAGGTTTTCCTCAGGCCAGCTGTGAAGACCCTGACCTGGATCGGGTCCCCTGCCGATTAGGGGGGTCAAGAGGCACGGAGTCAACACACAGACACCGGGAGTCAGGTAGAAGCAAGTACTAGGTGAGGTGCTGCAGGCTCGTTTAATGCAGGAGAGGGCAGGCCTTAAATTTCCTTTTTCTCCGCCCCTAAGTCCCTTTAGTCAGCATATCGTTTTCTGATTGGTCCGCCCCATGCAGTCTGTCAGCAGTCACTGGGCTCTCGAGCAGGGTACGGAGGCATGGGCTCCTTTTGGCGGGCTATTTGTGGACCAAGAAGTGAAGTGAATTCTCAGTCCAAGCCATCTTTGGAGGCCTCCTGCTACATTTCCATCCCTTTTCTTTAAAAATGACTGCCCAGTGAGAGCCTGTAGGCAGCTATACCTCGGGATGACCCCAGGATCATGGACTGTGCTGTCTTAGGTTGTCCTACTCGGGCATGAACCTTACCCGCCATTGGAGCATGGGCATACACGTCCATGTCCTGACTTAGGTTGATTCAGCCCAACAGGAGCTTACCTGTCATTGACTACCAGCCCTCCAAGGGGTATCGTCCTGGGGGATCAGTCAAGGTGGGGAATTATCTGTAGGAGGCCTCGTACATTTGTGCAAGCCAAGTCTGCCGGGCTGCATAGGGTGGGTTGAAATCATCTTCATGTATTGCTCTGAGGGCCTGATACACTGAGTGATTGAATTTTTTCTGACTGTGGGAACGAAGAACAAGGCATTTAAGAAGTAGAAAGAGAAGAATAATTATGCCTGTCAGGAGTAAGAAGTGACGATCCAAGATGGGTCAAACAGTGCTTTTAGATTAGAGACACTGCCGGCATAATCTTGAACAGTCAGGTTGAACAGCCCAATGCATGAGGATGCGTTGTTGGTAGTGAAGCATAGAGAGTTATTTAGGGGCTAGAAGCCATTGAGTGATTTCCAGGAAGTAACTGGGTCCATGGTGGGGAGGCCAATGAAGCAATAAAGGAAAGAGTATAGGTGGGGAGGGGACCAAGGCCCAGAGGTCATGGGCTGTGGCAGGGGCAGGGAAGAACAAACCAATTATCCAGATAACAGCGAGGTCTCTGGGTCCTGGGGGTCCTGTTGGTCGGTTGCTGGTCTCACATCTCTTGCTGGAACCCATACTGGCTTTGTTTCTGTCTGAGGAAACACACAAGTATAGCCTCACCCTCTTGTTAACAAGGGGGCGGGTGGTTGCCATTAACATGTTATGGGGTCTTTCCATCTCACTAGTGGCAGGGGTGTAGGCCTGGGTATGGTAGCCCAGTGTTTGTAGGCTGGGCTCAACCCATTTTTATTGAAGGATAGGAAATTAATGCTGAATAGAACTTTAATTAGAGAGAGGTATGGGTCCCTTTTAGACTTAGGGGTAGCAAATTTTTGTAATGTTTCTTTGAGGGTCCTATTGGCCCGCTTTACAATGGCCTGTCCCAGTGGATTATAAGGGATGCTGAGGGCGTGGCTAATTTTCCATGCTGACAGGAATGATTGGAATTGTGAAGAGGTGTAAGTTGGCCCATTATCAGTTTTTAGGGTTCATGGCACTCCCATTACCAGCATTGCTGATTTGACCGCCTTAATGGCATGTGAGGCCTTTTTACTGGCTTGAGCGATGGTGAAAAGAAAGGCGGAGCAGGTGTCAACAACGACATGGACATACTTAAGATTACTAAAGGAGTATAATGGGTGACGTCCATTTGCCAGAGAGCATTGGGTAGGAGACCACGTGGGTTAACTTCATATCGATTGAGGGGGCCTAAGGGAGCAAGGGGTGCACATGTAATGCAAGACCTGCTCAGATGTTTGCATTGAAAGATGGGTAGGTCGGGTAGAAGGCAGTGCAGACTGTGAGGAGAAAGGTGAAATAGTTGGTGTAAGGCCCTGCTTGTTCTAGTAGGGGAATCTCTACAGACATAATAAGTTTATCTACTTTGTCATTTCCTTTTACCAAGATCCTGGGGAGTTTGGTGTGTGATCTTATGTGGGAGATGTGCCAGGGCCATTGTCTGTTATCTAAGATAATCTGGAGAGCTCTCATGGTTCTAGTAATGGGATCCTTGTGGCCTTTTACCTGAGCAAAGGGAAGACATCTGAGGGCCTGAACCGCATACTGGCTGTTGGAGAATATATTGAGCGGCTCAATCTGGCCGTCTTGGAAGATTTTTAACAAGGCCAGGAGCTCCCCCAACTGGACAGAGCTGGGATTGGCTTGTATATAACAGGTGTCATCCTTTCCTGTGCGCTGAATGACAATGCCATAACGGGACTTAATGGCATCCAAGAAGGCTAGTGTGACTAAAGGTAGGGGGGGTTTGCAGGGGGAAGTGTGTGGCTGAGTGGTGATTTCCAAACAGGCCAGGCTGGCCAGTCGCTTATCTGGGGGTGTGTGGTTATCCAACTCCCCCGTGAACCCAGACATTAGTTGGAAAGCCAGAGTCTGCCCATAATGTTTGGGAATGCTTAAGAGGAAAGGGCAGTATAATTTTGCCAGGTTCCTTTTTGAATATGTGCCTGGCTGTTTGTAGGGCCTTAGATTTATTTACCTATTTTTATTTATTATTTTTAAGTACACCAATATCACTCAATGCCTGCCGAGGACAGAATAGGGCATCGAATCCCCATGGAACTAGAGTAATGGCATGGTTGTTAAATGCTATGCGTATGCTGGGAATTGAACCTAGATCCTCTGGAAAAGCAGTCAGTGTTCTTAACCACTGAGCAATCTCTCCAGCCTCTTAAATATTGATTTAATAATTGCTGAGTGGTAGGCATCATTTCAAGCTCCTAGTGATGTAAACCACAGTGAACTATATACGGAATACCTTAAATGCAGAGAATAGAATATAATTGACAGATTGTGGGTCTATTTTTCATACCCTGTGGTAGTACCTTCCATTGGTATCTCTTGGCTGTTCTTTGAAAGTTGGGCTCCCATACTGTGAAGGCAAAGTGAGGTCTATCTTATTCTGCTAGCGGAATTTGGAAGAAACAATTCTGGATATCAAGTACTACGATATGATGGGATGGGGGAATAGCTGTAGGGTTTGGTAAGCCAGCTTGTAGCAAGCCCATCTTTTCCATCTGGGCATTGACTGCTCTAAGATCTTGGAGGAGTCTGTATTTCCCCGATTTCTTTTTAATAACAAATATTGGGGTATTATGTTTACTGAGAGAGGGCTCGATGTGGCCAAGCCTCAATTGTTCAGCTACCAAATTTTTGAGGGCAGATAATTTAGGTTCTATTATAGGCCACTGGTCCACCCAAATGGCATCATTAAAGAGCCAGGTGATGGAGATCGGCTCGGGG
>NW_008360304.1:1165702-1198142 GCF_000622305.1 Nannospalax galili | reverse complement strand
GATGGGGATCGGTTCGGGGGCCAAGACTGGAGTCGATCCCAGGAGGGCAGTGGCTGTTAGGATGGGGAGTGTTGGGCAAGGTGTTGTCCTTTCCCTGATAGTCCCAAGTTATCATGGAGCATGATATCATCATAAAAGGCACGGTCATCCCTGGTAAGGACTATGCCCATGTCCTTTAGGACGTTTCGGCCCCATAAGTTACGAGGAATGTCTGCTACTGTGGGGGTAACTGTGCCCTGGTTCCCATCCAAGTCCTTCCAGTATACTGAACATGTGACCAGCTTGGTACCTTGTGTGCCACCAACTCCTTTCATTGGCAGGTCTGGCCTGTATTTCCAATGAGGGAATTTAAGGGATTCAGTTTCTGATATAATGGTGACATCAGCCCCTGTGTCTACTAGGCCCTTTATGGAAGTTCCTTCTAGGAACAGGGTTATTAGTGGGGAGTGGTTGAGGATTGGGAGAGTCCATAATATCTGTCTCATTTCCCCTCTTGTGGGTGGGGCTGAGGGGCACCCTAGGTGGAGTTTAAAGGAGCCAAGTCTGGTTGAGGCTGTGACCTATAGTCTTTAGCCCAATGGAACCCTTTTTTGCACTTGGGGCAGCTAGTCTTGGGGTGGGCTGTACCTCTTGGGCAGTGGCTACCAAAGTGGCCAAGCCCCCCAGAGTTCCAGCAGCCTTCCCGTGCGCCAAAGTGGGCAGGTTTTTCTTGCGACAAGAGTCTCCAAGGAGGCAGTCAAAGCCTCAATAGGGCCCACCCTAGGGTTTAAGTCTCTAGTAGCGAGTACCCATTTGTGAAGTGTTGAATCAAATGACAGAAAAAGACTTGTGGGTCACGGTGGGGGGGGCAACATTTAAGGGCCTTAAAGGCCAAGTCAGAAACTGTTGAAAATAGGCATGGAGGCCAATAGTAGACTGGGAGATGGGGTCAGTATATTGTCTGTGTCCCGTGAACATGTCCAATGTAATGTTGAGGCCATGTTGGAGATTTAGGCATGCCTGGTTTTCAGCCTGATTGTCATAGGCTGTGCGCCAGTTTAGAAAGACTGAGGGTTCTAAGCCTGCCTTTAATTAGTTATACCAATCATAGTGAGTTTGTAAATGTAAGGACCACTGGTGAAGAACCTGTTTGAAATATGGGGAGTCAGGGCCTGATTGCTCAGCTGCCTTGTGGATAAGAACGAGGTCAGCAAGTAGGGTGAGCAGCCATGGACGCTGCACCGCATCGGGGCCGACGTTAACCAGAAATGTGGACAAAGGTGGGTGAGGATTTAAGGAGGGCAGCCTAGGAGGGAGGGGCATGGTAGCAGGGGAAGGGGTGAGATGGTTACTGGGGGTGGGGAGAGAGTAACTCCTTCCACGGGTATCGGGGTGGGGGAATTTCTGGGCATGGTAGCTCTAGGAGAGTATCCTGAGATATAGGCAAAGGATCTCCTTCCTTATTGGAAGTGGGCGCAGAGGCAGCGTCCACCTCCGGGTCTGGGGGGTCCGGGGGCCTGGGGTCAAGGTAATAGCCAGATCTACACTAGATTGCTCTGGGCAGTGTTTGTTGTGGGCCGAGATGACTTCCTCAGGAGAGGAGGATTTAAGGCTAGCAATGATGGCTAGGAGGATTGGTACGAATGATGCAGGGGGAGTGATCCCTGACCTGACCTCCCTTTTTCGGGCCAGGAAGAGGACCCGCATCCATGTGTCAGGGTCCCACAGTTTTCAGGGGAGACCCATGGAGTTAAATTAGTGGCTTTATCCCAAAAGTGTTTGATATCTTTTGGTTTTACTTTTAACCCTCTGGTTTTAAGGAGAAACTTGAGTGCTGCCATTTGTGGTTCCCTGCATTGTGGTGGTAAATTGCCCATTGTGGGAGGGTCTCGAGAAGGGGAATTCACCACAAAAGTAGAAGATGAGGGTGACTACCAAGAGGGCACAAAGGAAGCAAAGAAGCACTGTGAGCCACTCAGATGTAAACCGCCCCAACATGTAAAGGTGTATTGGATCCCAATGTCTTGTGCTCAGTGAGGGGCTTCTAGAGGCCGTGACACCTCCATCCATATGCTTACACAGTGTCTCCAGGACAGGCAACAGGGTGACCCGAAGCCTGGGCTCTGAGTTCGGGGTGGATCAGCCCCTTTGTGAACTCACCGGATGAGCTGAGGGGGGGAAGGTGCTGATGTGGGCTTCGGGACCATGTGGTGGAGTGTGCCTCCCTGATCTAACAAACTAGTCCAACAATAAAGACGACAGACAGGGTGGAGGGGACAGAGGAGGGGGCTACTCGCTCACTCTCGAGCAGCCAAAGAAACAGACAAATCCAGGGGCCTATTTACTGAACGAACCAAGGTTCTGGGTGTCACCAACACCATGGGCAGGGGTCCCTGTTCAGGCGCCAGGTGTTGCGGGTTCTCCTCAGGTCAGCTGTGAAGACCCTGACCTGGATTGGGTCCCCTGCCGATTAGGCGGGGCAAGAGGCTCAGAGTCAACACACAGACACCTGGAGTCGGGTAGAAGCAAACACTAGGCGAGGTGCTGCAGGCTCGTTTAATGCAGGAGGGGGCAGGCCTTATATTTCCCTTTTCTCCGCCCTTAAGTCCCTTTAGTCAGCGTATCATTTTCTGATTGGTCTGCGCCATGCAGTCTGTCAGCAGTTACTGGGCTTTCGAGCAGGGTATGGAAGTGTGGGCTCCTTTTGGTAGGCTATTTGCGGACCAAGAAGTGAAGTGAATTCTTGCTGAATCCCAGGTCTCTGAGTCTGCCCCATCTTTGGAGGCCTCCTGCTACACCTGCCCACTCGGGAGCCTAATTTAGCCATATCTGTTAAGTCTCTTTGGGCATGTGAGGTGACATTCATGACTCCCATCTGTGGGTACAGTTTCTTACTACCCTGGTGCCACCTTGTTCTGAGAGAAGTCATACTTGTAGGAGGTCTACTTGCACAGTGCAGTGAGTAGCAGGTAGTCTCAAGTGTACCCTAGCTGGCAAGCCAGTCTTTTGTCATGAGTGGTCTACACAGCAGACAAAGAATTCTTCCCAGAATGGGAAAAACAGCACACACATCCAGCAAGCAGCCAGCCTGTAGGAGATGCTGCTACACAGTGAGCCTTCTGCCTCAGCCTCCCAAGGAGTGAAGATCAGAGGCTTGCACCACCAGGCCCAGCTCAGCTGTTATGCTTAAAATAAAGTCACTGGGCATGATGTGTGCTCATCACACACACACACACACACACACACACACACACACACACACGCACACACACACTATGTTAAGAAGAGTCTAAGAAATTACAAGATGACAAGATGGTTACAGTAGTCATTTCTTAAGCTTCAACAGTTCAGCATCCTATTTTAAGTTGATAAAACTGTTATTTTGAAAACCTGCTTAGAGAATCTGTTAATAGAAACAATTAACCAACTAGCAATTTAAATTTAAGGCCACCTTTTATTACTTATTTTGGAAAAATGCCTATTTTCAGTTACAATGTAATCCAGGAAAAACATGGTTATGGCACAAAAATCAAGTTTCAGTAAGAGTTTTGTAAACATAGGAACTAAGTTAAAATTTATACCACAAACACTGTCCAATATAGTACTTTCTAGAAACAGTTCATTCCTTTTAGTGTCATGAAATCTCTAACCCTGAAAAGTCTTATGGTGTCATCTGTAAAGGAGGAAAATCCTTCAGGTAGTAATAAATTTTAGAGTGACAGACCCAAGATTCAGTGTCATGTAGAAGTAGGGAGAGAAATCTTTCCCCTGGCCTTTTCTTTCAGTGCTTTGGTGGAACCCTGAGACTTATGCACACCAGGCAAGTGCTACGCCACCAAGGCACACCTTCACCTCTCTCACCTGTGCATGATATTTAAAGGATGTTTACACTATCCCAAATGTGACAGAAATCTATTGATCTTTGCAAAACACATTTATCCTCTTAAATTACACAATACAGTTACTGTGGTGGAGATTCACGGATTAAATATCAGAAGAAAAAGTTCAGAGAAAAAAATGCCAAAAAATAATTTCATTCAGTAATACTGTCCTAGTTTGTTTCTCAATTACTGTGACAAAATACTCTGACCACTACCAACTTGAGGAGGAAAGGGCTTACTTATCTTACATTTCCCGGGTCACAGTTCATCAGGGAGCCCAAGGAAGGAACTCAGGGCAGGAACCTGGAAGCAGGAGCTGGAACACAGTCCATGGGGGAACACTGCTCACTGACTTGCTCTCCTGGCACCTATGAAGCCTGCTTTCTTGTGCAACACAGGCCCACCTGCCCAGGGGTGGCACCACCCACAGTGGTGTCAAGTTGACACTAAAGCTATCCAGCCCAATTGACCCCTTGTCAGCTTGACACACAAACACATTACTATTAAACCATAATCTTTCCAACTTGTCCTCAAGATATGTTAATATCACAACATCAGACAGTACAACCTTAAAAGCCCCACAGTCCTTAAAAAATCCAAACACTTAAAAGTTCATGGTCTCTTTTAAAAGTCTCTTAACTGTGGATGGGCTTCTGTAAACTCCAAAACAAGTACTGTCTTATTTCAAAGGGAAGAATCGGGCACACCTAAGCAAAACCAAAGTCCAGCACAGTAGCTCAAGGCTGGACATCTGGGATTCACTCATGATCTTCTGGGCTCCAAAAGGTTCTGGCAACTCCACTTCTCTGACTCTACCGTTCACAGCACACACAGTTCATCTCACAGACCCAGGCCAGGTCTGTTCCACATCTACTGCTGTCCTTAGTGGTCGTGCCATGGTCCCAGCATCTCCAAAAAGCTGGGGTCTCCTCTGAAACTGAGGCTACACCTTCACCAATGGCCTCTTCTTGCCTCTTGGGGTGCAAAGCCTCCGAGTCTCTCCATGATCCCTTCAATCCTGGGGTCTTCACTGCAACTGAAGCTTTCACCTATGGACTTTCCTGGGCTCAAGCCTCAGCTGCTCTCTGTGACCCCTTCACGCTTTCAACACCAGACTCTTAACACATTACCAACTCCTGCTCCCAGGTTGAGATAGAGAGTCAGGTCCCCTCTCTGTGCTGACCCTGAGGAAATACCTCCCAGAAGACTTCACCACAGTGATGCTGGTCTTTTGTTACTTAGAGCTGATTTTTCAGCCCCAGCTAACCAGCATCAATTGTCCCAGTAAAGGTTTTACTTCAGGTTCTGGTCTCTTCTTAGAAATCACAGCTGATTCTTCAGCCCTAACTGACCAGAACCCACAGATTCTCAATTCAAAATATCACACAAACAGCACTGATAGTCTCTGTTTCCCGTTGAAGCTTCACAAGCCAGGCCTCCATTGTCCACAACTCTTTCAACATACCTGTTCCAAGCTCCACAACAACAAACTCTAAGCATGCAATGGTTTTTCCAGCCCAAAGTTCCAAATGCTTCCACAATCCTCCAACGTTAGGGCTGTCACAGCAGTACCTGGCTCTCTAGTACCAATTTCTGTCCTAGCTTGTTTCTCCATTGCTGTGACAAAATACTCTGGCCAATACCAACTTGGGGAGGAAAGGGCTTGTTTTATCTTACATCTCCTGGGTCACAGTTCATCAGGGAGCCCAAGGTAGGAACTTAGGGCAGGATCCTGGAAGCAGGAGCTAGAGCACAGGCCAGGGAAGAAAGCTGCTTACTGGCTTGCTCCCCTGGCCCCTACTTAGCTTGCTTTCTTATGCAACACAAGCCCACCTACCCAGGGGTGGCACCACCCACAGTGGGCTGGGCCCTCCCACATCACACAACAATCAAGAAGATGCCCCACAGACATGGCCACAGGCCAGTTCAATGGAGGCAATTACCCAGTTGAGGCTCCCTCAATCCAGGTGTATCAAGTTGACACTTAAAATACCTAAAGTATTAAAGGAAGTGTTAGTGATGATAATAAGCCTAAGCTGAAAAAAGGACCTAAACCCAGTTAGGTTAGTTTTTAATAAGTTAATATTTGAATTATATTCATAGTTCTTAGTCTAGATATATTTTTTCCTTTCTTCCTTTCATTTTGTTGAGACAAGATCTCACACTCTAATTCAAGCTTGCCTGAAACTCATGGTGATCCTCCTGCCTCCGCCTCCCCGGTGCTAGAATTATATGCATGTGCCAGCAGACCTGGCTCTAGGTACCTTTATTTAATAATACTAAGCTCTAAGGGCTGGGGATGTAGCTCAGTTGGTAGCATGCTTGTTCAGTATGCATGACGTCCTGGGTTTGATTCCCAGTACTGCATATCCATGAGGGTGGTGCACATCAGTAATCCCAACACTTGGGGGGTGATCAGAAGTTCAAGGTCATTCTTGGGTACATAGGGATTTAATGGCTAGCCTGGGCTAAAGACCCTGTCTAAAACAAAACAAAACACATCCCAAGAATTTAATACTTTGAGCTGGGTGTGGTAGTCCATGCCTGTAATTCCAGTATAAAGCAGAATTGCTTTGAGTTCTAGGCCAGTCTAAGCTACTGAGACCTTGGACCCAAAACTTATGTGCATGCGTGCACACACCTTCTTCCCACCCCAACACACAGGAGTTTGGTATTCTGCTTACTACTTATCCAGAGTCAGGATGCATCAGAAATATGCAGCTTGATATTACCCCTCTTCTTTTTTTTGTTTTTAAACATCTTGTTTTGGATTCAGTTTCATGAAGAAAACCAAAACCAAAATCAACAAACAAAACCCCAAGAATAACCCAGTAAAATAAAGTTTATTGGGGCTGGAAAGATAGCTCAGTGGTTACAAGCACTGGCTGCTCTTGCAGGGGACCTGGGTTCGATTCCTGGGCACCCACATGGTGGCTAGCAACTTGTCTGTAACTCCAGCTCTAGGGGATCTGACGCTGTCTTCTGACCTCCTTGGGCACTGCATGACATGGATACACTTACACACATGCAGGCAATATGCTCATATACATAAAAATAAAATAAAAGGAATTTTAGAAAATGGATTTTGTGTGCTATGGTGATGCCTCACATTTTATAAGCACTTTAGCTTGGGCTCAGGGGTCAACTGATGTCTGTTACTCTACATACAGGGATGTAAGCAATAGCTATGTTGTCAGATGTGGTGGCTCATGCTTGTAATTCCAGTAATCCCAACACTCAGGAGGTGGAGGCAGCTGGATCAGAAATTCAAGGTTATCCTCAAACACATAATGAGTTCAAAGCCAACCTGGACTTCAAACCCTCTCTCTCAAAAATAAAATACATTAAAATAAAATCGAACTGTTGCATACTGCAAATTTAGCATTGTATGTGTAAATATAATAGGTATATAGTAGTGAATGGTCTTTAACATAAGCTTAGGAATTTATTTTTTTCTATTAAATCAAGAGAAAAACAGTGTTGGTGAAATCTCCAGTTCATTAAAAGGCTAGAAAACATCTGGCTGGAATCTTACCCACAGAGATGCAATTTCTATTTTTATTGCACAACTACAGAGGAATTCCACACTGCCAGAAGGGACAAGGAGCCTGTTCTTCCGGATCACTGTACCTCAAATAGCAACACTGTGCAAGACACTGACCTGAAAAAATACCCCAGGTAGCATTCTATTAAAAAATACTACTTCTTTTTAAGTAGTAACTTTCAAGTAGGTTAGTCTAATTTCATGTTCCTACACATTAACTAAATGGGCCAGCTACACCATGGTCAATGAATATAGGCATTTTCATGAACATATTCTGAACAGAATTCAATTTGTTGTGTTCATGTTTTTGTGTATGTGCACGTGTGTGGATAGAAGTCATTGTCAGATGTCTTCCTTAGTCGCTCTCCACCTTATTTTCTGAGACAGGGTCTCTTATTGAATCTGAATCTAGCCTGTTGGCTAGATTGTCTGGCCAGCAAACTCCAGAGATTTTCCTGACTCTGCTTCCCCAGTCTGGGATTCCATGCCACCAACATGGGTGCTGGGGATCAAACTCAGGTCCTCATGCTTTTATGGCAAGCACTTTACCAACTGAGCCATCTTCCCAGCCCAATTTTAAGATGTGAAAACTAAATACTCTGCCCCAAATCAAATAGTGGGTGAACCCAAAGCTTGTCATCATCAACATTTATTGCAGTAGAATTTTAGGAACTCAGGAAACAGCCACATCTACCTGGGATGTACTTTTGCTCTTTGATGGCAACTGCTAGTACATTTTCTAAAACCACCAAGATTTTTATCGGAATGCTCTTAGCGCCAGGATTTTCTCATAGTCCTTCTCTCTAGAGACCTAAGTCTTGCTGTCCTAAGCCAAAGACTACATGTGCTGAGCTAGAATATATGCTTCTAGAATGGCCCTAGGTTGGCACCTGGCCAGGAGAAATGAGAAAAGTCATTTAAATGATTTCCAAAGGGTTTAACTCCTCTGACTGGGTATGGGAAGTCCGAGTATTTTAAATCTCTGATTGTCCAGTACGTTCTACAGTAAGTGGAACACACTAATGAACCCCGTGTATTTGCACATGCAAAGCGGAGCCCTAGAAGTCACAGTCCCCATCACTGTTGGGGTAAAGTGGATCACCCTTTACTGTAGCAGACAGCAAATATGTGAGGTGTAGCCCCAAATGAATCACCAGGTTAACTTATAGAAAGGAATGAACTAAACGGGAAAAGACAAAAACTTTGGCTAAAGACTCAGTAGAAGTTGAAGGTAAAGAGAGGAGGCAGGCTCAGCACAATCTCTATCCATTGGTTTATTAAAAATGGTGACAGTGACAGAGACTCTATTGCAGGAGCAGTGTGCACTGTAGTGAAAATTCTGCCCTCTTCCAGCCCAGCCCATGTACATAAATAGCCTCCTTACAGGACAGTTCTCAAGTGGGTGGAAAACAGGGAGGACATCCCATGATCAGCCACATGCTCTTCTTATACAGGCAGTAAACCAAGACATTTTTATTTGCACTTTAGAAAGCAAACAGGCTGTTCACAAAGAATGGCTAGGAAACTTGAAGTGTTTTATTTTGTACTGTTTTATTTTTAAGTGTAGGTCATCACTGATTCATCTGTATAAATATTTTCCCTGGCAATAGTAGTTAACTTTTAGCCTCCTTTACAACTTCAAGAATTTGAATTCTCCAGGTTTTATTATATAAGAGTATGTTCTAACAATGATTTATTTAGTTGACTTAGAAGTTAAAGAATTTCTTTTAAAAGAAAGTACAAAATTGCAACTAATATACTGAAGGACAAATTAGCATCTTCTTGGTCAGTATCCATTTCAACAGTGCTATTTTTGATGAAAGATAGAACGTGGGAGAAAATACACAAACCATTTCATCTGTACCATTCAGATGAAAGCACAAAATGTCATTTAAAAAAGAAATACCTACGGCATATCTGCCACACTTTCATGTCAATGTCCTCAGCTGCTGAAAAGGGCTCCCCAGGGTCTCTGCATCTCCACCTGCCTCTACCAGTAATCTCTATGGTCCTGTCCCACCCAACTGCCTCTGGAGGGTAACTGCTCTTTGTCACTTGTCATGCAGTCTGTAGATGGATATCCTGGGCTTCACATGCGATTCCAGAAACTCAAATGACACTACATGGACTCCCTCTAAATCTTTTTTTAGTATAGTTTGGCAAATATCCCAAATGAAATTCAACCCTAAGTTAAAAGTATCAAGCAGAGATAGAGCTAAGTATGTCTGTGACTCTCTAGGCTGCTTGGAGACCTTAGGAATGGAAAGTCAACCATGCCCTGCTGCAGGGCTGCAAACACCTGTTGCTTTATCACAACAGAACAGTTACCTCAGAGATGTAGGCGTCCAATAGCAACCCATTACTGGGAGTATCCTTGAAGGCCAAGAACCCCTGCCCCCTCTGGTCTCCTGCCAATCTCAGACCTCTGGTGCCATCCTCATGATATCCCACAGCCCCAAGAACAGCAAGCATTAAATGTAACACCTGCACATTTTCACTTCATGTCCCTCCTCGGGGGACTCCAGGGCTCTGTCAGACTTTCTCTCTACTGCTGATTTGAACAGCACTTTGGTTTTGGTTTCTAGAAAAAAGTGTGTGTGTTGGGGGGGGGGTTACAAAGCTATAAACTGTAAAGCTGTCTGGAGAGACCACAGCTAGATGGCCAAGTCACCCGGTCTGGCCCGCCCACTACTGGCCTTGCTGGACCTTCCTGGGTCCAGGGGGACCAAAGATGGCAAGTGCATCTCTGCTGTGGTGGCCAAGGCCTGCTCCTCCTCTTCAGGTGTCCCCACCAAGACACTCTCCTCCAAGCCGTTGCCACTGCTGTCTGTGAGCCCCTTGCTGGGGCAGACAGGGCTGGAGGCTGTGGAAGAGGCCTTGCCAGCAGAAGTCTGCTGCTCAGCCACCTGGCTGGCCCAGTTCTGCTCAGTCATCAGCAGGTGGTGGCCACTGTAGAGCTTGGCAGGGTGGCTTCCACGTTGTGCTTCATTCAAGGCTATCACAGTGAAGTCTGCTGCTGGTGGTGGGGTCCCAGGATACCCTGTGGCCCTTGCCTGACCTGGGGGGCAGGCAGGGTGTGTGTAGCAAGGTGGGAATCCAATGGAGATGCTGGGCAGGCCAGGGCTAGAGGCTGGGGGTTGGGGTTCCAAGGCCTTGAGCCTGGCTTCTGAGGCATTTGGGATGAAGTGGTTGGTTACCCCCTGCTTGAGCTTCTTCCAGCCCAGGTGGTAGATCTCCAGCATGTTGAGCACCAGTGATGCACAGGCCACAGCCAGCATGAAGATGACAAAGATGGTCTTTTCCGTGGGCCTGGAGATGAAGCAGTCCACTGTATTGGGGCAGGGCCAGCGGTCGCATCGGTACAGTGGCTGCAGCTGGAAGCCATACAGAAAGTACTGGCCTGCGATGAAGCTCACCTCAAAGAGCGTCTTGAAGATGATGTTGAAGACGTAGGTCCGCAACAGTGCACCCGCAATAGGTACCTTTCCACGGTCATCACGTACCAGGGGGTCCCGTGTGCCCCCGGTGCGCAGGGGCTCGCGGCCTCGGCCATGTGGGTTGTCTCTCCGCAGCAGCTCCTCCTCCCTCTCTCTCTTCTTTTCCTCCATGCGCACGATGTGCAGCACGTGGCCCAGGTAGATGAGGGTGGGCGTGGACACGAAGATGATCTGCAGTGCCCAGAAACGGATATGAGAGATGGGAAAGGCGCGGTCATAGCAGACGTTCTCGCAGCCCGGCTGCTGGGTGTTACAAGTGAAGTCCGACTGCTCGTCACCCCACACTTCCTCAGCCGCTGCCCCTAGCACAAGGATGCGGAAGATGAACAGCACGGTCAGCCACACCTTGCCGATCACCGTGGAGTGCTCCTGCGCATTCTCCAGCAGCCGCCCCAGGAAGCTCCAGTCGCCCATCGCTCCCAACAGCTAACCTGAGGAGGAACATCTCAGTTACTACTGGGGAGAGCAGGACCTGCATGCAGACCCCTGCGGGGGAGTGGGACAGTGCCCTACTCACTCTGCCCTCGTGGGCAGTGACCACAGCATCCATCCATAGCTTCAGGTTCCACCAACCTCAGATCCAAAGCATGGGGACGCTTGGAGGTTTGAGGGAGGGGCATGCCTGCATCAGGGAGTCTGGGCTATACAGTGAGACCTTGTATTAATAATAATGATGATAAGAATTAGGCATTTAGCTCAGTGATAGAGCTTTTGTTTATCAAATGCAAGGCCCTGAGTTCAGTCCTCAGCACCAGTAGGGAAAAAAGCCAAAATAATAATGATAGCATTAACTAGTAGTAATAATGGGTCTGGTGAGATGACTTAGTGGGGAAAACCACCCAAGTGTAACAATCTGAGTTAGATCCCCTGAACCCATGTTGGAAGAAAGAACTAATCCTAAAAGTTGTCACCTGACTTCCACATGCTGGTTATGGCACAGGTACGTGTGCACTCACATACACATCGTACATATACACACACAATAATAAACAAAATAATTAAAATTTAAAACAAGTAGTAAGAAGAATGGGGTGATTTCATCTGTCCTGTATTTGTAGTTTTGTCATCATTATTCTCTAAACAATTCAGTATAGTAACTATTTCCACAGCATTTACCCTGTATTGGGTTTTTTTTTTTTTTTCCGGTCTTTTTTTGAGACACGGTCTCCCTGTAGCCCCAGCTGGCCTGGACTCACTATGTAGACCAGGCTGGCTTTGAACTAACAGAGATCTGCCTGCCTCTGCCTCCCGAGTGCTGGGATTAAAGGCATGCGCCACCATGCCCGGCCTGTATTGGGTATTTTAAGTCATCTAGAGATGACTTGCAATACACAAAAGGATGTAACAGATTCTTTGCAAATACTGTCATTTTATATAAGGGCCCTGAGCAGCAGTGAACTTTGGTACCTGTAAGGATCCTGAATCTGATCCCCTTGGACACTGAGGGGCAACTGTACCTATCTCCCCTTTATCTTGATAAGTGGATTAATCAATATCACAGAATTGGTACCAGTCCTTGATATTACTTAGCAGCTGTCACACTAGGCAACTGCTGGCCTAGATAACATATCCACCCTCCCAAATGACCCTTCATTTCAGAGGGTCACTAGAAAGAGGAATGACCTCCCCCACTGCTAACTGTGTGCCCCTGTCTCCAGCATGCCTCTTTGTAGAGCTGGGGGATCCGAACCAACTAGTGACCTCTGCCTTTCTGTTCCTATGGGATTAAGAGAACCTTCCCTGAGTACCTTCCTAACCTCTGCCTTGCTGATCTACCATCTCACCTAGTATTTACCTCTTTTTCTTCATATAAATTTTCCTTTTAATGTTTAATCATTTTATTGTTTTGGTTTTCTTTTTTATTTGAAAGAAAAAGAGAGAGGGTGTCTCACTATGTAGCCCTGGCTGACTTGGAACTCCCTATGTAGACCAGGTTGGCCTTGAACTCACAGAGATCCACCTGCCTCTACCTCTTGAGCGCTGGGATTAAAGGTGTAGGCCAACACACACAACCTTTTAATGATTAATATTAAATAGTAGACTTTCCACCACTATTGTAAAAGAAAAATAAGCATTGATATCAGAAATGGATGGTTGTGTTAAGAAAAAAATATTGACAGTACTGAGGAGGCAGGTAGATTGCCAAAAATTCAAGGCTAGCATTTACTTACCAAGTTCCAGTCAGGGTTACATAGCAAGACCTATCTCAAAACAAACAAACACTGCTAACAACAAAATGGATACATCCACTTAATGATATCATTTGCCAAAATCTCAGAGTAAACATTCTTTGTTTAAAAGGAAATTAAGAGTGTTAGAGAGGGATTAGGTATGATGACAAACACCTGTAATCTGGCAGGCAGGCAGGCAGCTCAGAAATTCCAGGTCATCCTTGATTACATAGTGAGTTTGAGGCCAGTCTGAGACACACAAGACCCTATTTAAAAACACAAAACAAAACAAAGAAGCACACAAAAAGATATATTCGACAGGCAAAGGGTGATCAGCTCCAGGAGTCTCCATAGACGCTAAAATCAGCAGGTGCTCAAGTCTCTGATATAAATGGTGTGGGGTTTTCATAGACTCTATACATACCCTTCTGTATACTTTAAACCATCTCTAGACAACTTATGAAACCTAATGCAGTGTAATGCTATGTAAACAGTTGGTGTGATATGGTTAATCATCATTGTCAATTTGACTGGATTTAGAATCACCTAGGAGATTGGTGAGATCTACTTCTGGGTATGTCTGAGGATATTTCCAGAGAAGATTAACTGAGGCAGGGAAGACCCAGCCTGTTTGTAGGCAACAATATCCCATAGGCTGGGGGCCAGACAGAATGAAATATGAAAAACAAGGAAACAAGCTGAACACTGGTTGTAGTTTGCTCTGCCCTATGCTCTCCGCCATGATGAAATGAACCCTCTCAAACAAAGAGCCAAAACAGATCTTTCTGCCTAGAAGTTGTTTTTCAGGGTCTTTTTTTTTTTTTGTCACAGTGATGACAAAGATAGTAGAGTTGTTATACTGTGTTGTTTGGGGAATAAAGACAAGAAAAAACATCTCTGTACATATTTGGTTCAGACACATTTTCTTTCCAAATATTTTTACTCTTTGATTGGTCCAGTCTGCAGATGGTAAAAGCTGACTATAATTTAGTATCAAATTTAGTCTGTCTCAAGGTTATCATGAAGGGGAGAAACAATTGATAAAGGATCATTTTTTCCTACCATTTCAATAATTAACATATCACCTAAAATCTCTTCACCAATCACATGCAGTTTCTGTGGTCTCCACAGAAGTCCAAACTGGATGCTTGGGCAACACCAGATGGGTCAGCAACAGTCAGAGGCTCAGAGGGATCAGGATGTTGCTGGGTTGCTCAAGGAGATGCCAAGGACTGGCATAGTCATCCTCATAGGACCAAGGCTCTAGTCTAATAGTGAAGTCTGCAGCAAATAGTCACTCACTCATAGCAGTAAACGGCACCCAGCATGCCCCAAAGTGTTGAGTGGGGTGCTGAGGTATCAAATACCTAGCTGCAATATGGGTACTAGTCCGAAGAGAGGCCTGGGGGCTTTGGATTTGGGGTGGAATGTAGGAATGGGGTAGGGCTCATGAGGACAGCTGCATCTGAGAAGGAGGTACCCAGTCTGTGGACAGCACTCCTGCAGGGCAGGAAGCTTTCTCTCTCTGAGCCTGGGCTCAGAAGGATTACTGTGACATTTAATCTTTTTTTTTAAGATTTATTTTATTTTTGAATATGTGTATAGGTGTGTCTCTGTGTGTATGTGTACATGTGACTGTAGGCGCTGGCAGAGTCCAGAGAAGGCACCGGATCCCTGGGAGCTTGAGTTATAGGCAGCTGTGAACCACATGATATGGGTGCTGGGAACCTAACTTGGATCTTCTGCAAGAGCAGCAAGTGCTCCTAACTGCTGTGCCTCCTCTCCAGGCATTGTGATAGGTCATCTTGACTGTCAACTTGATGATATTTAGAGTCACCATGGACATAAACCTCTTGGCAGTCATGGAGCTTCCAGAATAGGCTAACTGAGGTAGGAAGACCCATTCTAAAGGCAGGCAGCACTATTCCATGGGCCAGTTTCTCATAGTCACTCTGCAGTGAGGAAAGCCATCTTAGCGGAAAGAGTATGCAAAAGTCTCTTGGGCTGGGGAGATGCTCAGTCACAACAGGGCCTGCCTCATAAGCATGAGGACATGGGTTCGGATCCCCAGAACCCATGTAAAAAAGGCAGGCATGACTGCATGCATCTGTAACCCTGGTGCTGACGTGGGGATGAAGACAGGAAGATCCCTGGAGCTTCTGGCTAGCCGATTGATGAGCCTCAGGTTCAGTGAGAGACTCGGCTTGAAAAGATACGATGGACAGTGACGGAGAAAATACTGAGGACTTCTGGCCTGCACACACGCGCATGCACACACACACACACAGACACACACACACACAAACACACCCCACATGCACACATATACACACATACACATCACATACACCCATAACTGAATTTTTTTTTGAGACAGATAGCCCCAGTTAGCCTGGAACTCACTATGTAGACCAGGCTGACCTGAGATTCAGAGAGACTGGCATGCCTCTGCCTCCTGAGTGCTGGGATTAAAGGCATGCACAACCACACTTGGCCTAATACTAATCTTTAAAAAATTTAGTACTATGTTTGTGTGTGTGGGTATATATAGGTGTGTATGTCTGCATGCATGTGTGCCATGGACAACTTGTGGGAGTCACTCCCTTCTTCTACCCTGTGGGTGCTGGGCATCAAACTCAGTTTGTCAGGCTTGATAGTAAGTGCTTTACCCACTGAGCCATCCTAACAGCCCCAATGCTAATCTTTATGAATAGACTGGAAAGAAAATAAAACTTCATTCCCTAGCAATCTAAATAAATAGCTAAATGTTAACTCTGCATACATGTCCAATATTTTGCCTGTTGGGTTGTGATTGAGAATGAATTCTTACTCTTCAAAAACCCTACAGTCCCCTCATTCCTACTGTGGTTGGCACAGCTCTGCATGTTAAGAGGATAAAATGTTTTACTTCATAAACCTAAATTATTATTTTTAAAATATTATTTTTATTTATGTGTATGAGTATATTGCCTGCATGTGTACACCCATGTCGTGCAATGCCCACAGAGGTCAGAAGAGGGCATCAGATCTCCTGGAACTGGAGTTATGGATGGTTGTTAGCCAACATGTGGGTACTCAGAGTTGAACTGGGTTCTCTGCAAGAGCAGTCAGTGTTCTTAACTGTTGAACCATCTCTCCATCCCCCAGAAACTCAAAATTATTGTACATGAACCCACCCACTCTCCTCCCTGACAGATATCAGGAAACCATTATAGCTTCCCCTTTTTCTATCAAGTCACCACTCCTACTCCAAATCCACATTCAGAGCACTCAGCACCCACAGATTATCACAAAGCCCCTTCCTGGGGTTTCAATAAAGTTTGCATGTTAGAGGTATGGTTCCCCAGAGTGGTGGTAATGCAAAGTTGTGGGACCTTTAAGGGGTGGTGCCTAATGGGAAGTCCTTAAGTTAACTTGAGGCATGTCTTCAAAGGGGACTGTGAAACTCATTTGTCCCCCTCTCTTTCCCTCCTCCCATTTCCATTTCCCATTTGGTCACACACACACACACACACACACACACACACACATACACACACACAGAATGAGGGCAGGGAGAAGGGCGCTCACCAGAACTACAGCAAAGCCAATGCCTGCCCTTGAGCCTCTAACGCTGTGAGCTACATAAACTCTTCTTTATAAGCAGTTGGTGTCAGGCCTGGGCCAAGTGATGAAAAATTCATGAGCATAGCTTTGAATGGCATCTCAGCCCTTATCTTGGCCTCCTTGTGGTCTACTGAGACCCTATGACACACAGGTCAGCCTGTGGGCAGCACTGCATAGGACAAAGCATGGTAACATACTGTGGGTCTTCCCACTGGGCCCTGGCCCCAGCCTTGGGCACACTAAATTCCTGCAGCCCCTGTAACTCCAGTGAGGCTTCTGGGTGAGGTCTCTCCAAACTGAAATGCAGCCCCAATCCAGGGCCCAGCCTGCAGGCCTGTCCTTGCCTCCTGTCCCCAGTGCAGGCCACACCTTCCTTGCTGTCCCAGGACACCACAGCTGCCAATCTCAAGACTACCTGACCACGGCAGACTCTGTCCATGTTAGCCCTGCTCCTGAGGGAGGACCTGGCACATGAACACTTCCTCTGTGACATCTATGGGGGGAACTGGAGTAAGCACTTCTGAAGGTGCCTGAGAAGAGGCCAATGGACATGTTTAATGTCCTCCAGATACCAATCTCCAGGATACACAGGTCCCTTGCTTGTTAGTAAGTATTGACAAGATGTCCTGGGACCACAGGCCTGGGGGGTTTTTACACAGGGCCAGTTGTACATAGGGGAGGGAGGGGACTTCACTGTTTGACACAGACTGGATGCTGCCAGCATTTCCCTGTGGGCCAGGGAGACCAAATGTCCCCCTATGTGTGGGCTGACTTCACAGTAAGGAACTGTTCTACCCAAGATGCCTATCACATGCACCTGTTGAGGAACATGGACAGCCCAATACTATATCTTCTCTTTCTTCAGTGGAGGATGGGGTATGGGGAGTTGGCTGTACTCACTGCCCGTCACTTCTCTGAGCTATCAGCTCCAGGTGCTCACAACACTCTAGTGTGTGCTCCCACACAATTTGTAGGCATGGTGCAACCACTGAGTTCCCTGCCTGTGTTGTGGCAGTGGTCACAGCTCACCAAGTCCTGGGGACAGGACAAGTTAGCGAGTATCTGAATCAGGAGAGGCCAGCTCTTAAGCACTCTACACACAGTGGTAGGATCTTTATGGGAAGGAGTTCGGTGATATGTAAAAGACACAAAGACACAGTATTTTGGACTTCAAGTTCTGCTTCTAGGACTTCAGACTACAAAAGTCATGAGAGGTGAGGATAAACATTTGTATGTTGGATAAATTTAAGTTATGATCAGAAGAGACAGCTGGGAACAGAGAGACCCATTAGTGGATGGCAGATGGACAAATCCTGGTGGCTGCTGCGACAAACACAGGGTCTGGTCAACCCAAGACCTACCCTCATCCTCCTCTGCCTGCCTCTAAATAGTCCCACCCTTGTGCTGTCCTCCCTTCCGGCAGGAGGTAATTAAAATAAAACAAAACTATACAGCAAGGTTTGAAAATTCTTCTGGGGAGCTTCTGGGACAGCTTTGGTTTTCTAAGAAAAGGGCGAATGTTCCTTGTGCTACTCTTTCTCCTTTCCTTACAAAATAGCACTGATATGATGCCTGGAGTTGGGCAGTCACCTTGCGAGCATGAGTCAGTATGCTTGAGGGAAGAGTTGAGACAGTCACATGGCCACTGACTGTCAAACTGCAGCTGCTGAATCAACCCTGCAAGCCACTTTCAGAGGAAAAAAAAAACCCTATTAAGAAGTTTGATTGGGGGGTGGGGGGGCTGGAGAGATGGCTAAGTGGTTAAGAACACTGGTTGTTCCTGCAGAAGACCCAGGTTTGAATCCCAGCACCCACATGGCAGCTAACAACTGTCTATAACTCCAGTCCCAGGGGATCCAACAGCCTCTTCTGACCTCCACGGGCATTGCACGACATGGGTGCACTTACCTATATGCAGGCAATACACATATACACATAAAATAAAAATAATAACAAATTTTTTAAAAATTTGAATTTTTTTTCTTACATACAAAAACAAAAACAACAAAACAAAATACCCCAACTCCTAATTGCTATACTACCTCAGATTCCTAACAGGAAAAGGCCAGGCATAAGTGAAAAACCATGGCTTATTCATAACTACTGAAAAATAAAATTCATATCATCCTTAATTACTGAAATGCAGTCATATATTAACTGATAGTAAAAATAATTTAAGCACATAAATGACATAAAGAAACACTGATGCTGTAATGACAAATGACAAGCTCTCAAACGACAATCTGACACCAGCTATATTACACACACTCATAGGTACATATTGAAAAGGAAAAAATACTGAATTACTTACAGTGGTGTTTCTAAGAACAGGGTGATTTTTATTTTGTTTTCAGATATTTATGGATTTTCCATAACAATACATCACATTTACTATCACACACACACACACACACACACACACACACACACACACACACACAAATCCATGACCATAGCCAAGTGTGGTGGCACAGGTCACTAATCCTAGCATTCAGGGGCTACTTAGTAAGGATGTGTCTCAAAACAAACAAGGTCTGGGCTCTAGCTCAGTCAGTTTAATGCTTGCCTTGGAAGCATGGGGGCTTGAGTTTGATCCCCAAAATCCATTTACAAATGCCAGGTGTGGTGGTACTAGTACTTGTAATCACAGCATTTGGGAGGCAGAGACAGGGACCCGGGGTTCAATGGCCAGGCAGTTTAGCCTAATTGGTGAGCCAATGAGAGACATTGCCTCAAAGGAAATGGATATCACTTCTGAGGTCTTGTCCTTCACACATACATGTCCTACATGAGCATGTACACCTATACACATGTGAACACTCAGACAGACACACAGACACATACATACACACAGCCAAGCATGGCTGAATGGGTCATGCCTGTTAAGTCCAGCACTTGGGAGGCAAAGGAGGATTACCATGAATTCAAGGTCAGCCTGGGCTACATAATGAGGTCCAGGTAAGGCAGGGCTACAGAGTGAGACTCTATATTAAGGTACCAACAAACAAACAAACAAAACAAACCCCCACCCCAAATCAAAAAGCAAAATTCCTGACCACACCTTTCAGTTTTTGAAGTTCTAGTTTTTTGAAGAAACCAGCTGATTCCTTTTCCACTGATCTACTCTCCTGTTCTTTAATCAAAGTATCTTTAATAAACAAAAGACAAACACAATGCATTCTGTACAACTAGCCCATGTTGGGCAAGAAGGGTCATGGAGGCGCAGCAGGCAGTTCTGAGAGAGGTCTGGATGATGAGCAGACGTCAAAATGGACTCCATCATCCCGCATGACAGTGGGGACAGTACTAGGGGAGAGCAGTTTCCCAGCCACCCCAAATCCTCAAAGGCAAGGTATGTGTCCCGGACACTCACTTCTGGGCCTTCATGCTGCTCTCCTTGGTGAGGCTTTGGTTTTGTTTGGCAAAACACATGTGTGATGGAAAACTTAACCAGAGGGCTGATCACCTATTTGGAAGACTGACAGTCTGGATCCAGGTTAGAGGTTTTTTTTAAATTTATTTTTGTTTTATATTTTTGTTTTGCTTATATGTATGTAAGTACACCCATGTCGTGCAATGCCTACAGAGGCCAGAATAGGGCATCAAATCCCCTGGAACTAGAGTTAAAGACCATTGTCAGCTGCCATGTGGGTTCTAGGAACCAAGCCTGTGTCCTCTGCAAGAACAGCTAGTGCTCTTAACCACTAAGCCATCTCTTCAGCCCCTCTACACTGCTTTTAAACTTTACCCCTAACATCATACAGCAGAATCTACAGAGATGGCTAGGCCACACTGACACAAGACTGCTTGGAGTCATACAGAGATGGGCAGCCTGCAACAGTATGAGATCCAGTGGGGTGAGTGATGAGGCTGCTGAAGGCTATGTCCTGAGACCTGTTGGGAAGAGAGTATGAGGTGTTCATGGGGCTTGCCCCCCAGGTTCGCATGTTGGGAGATGGTTAGGACCACAAAGAGGGGACCTGCTGGGTAGTTGTAAGTCAACCTGGATGGGCCCTTGGAAGGCACGGTGAGACTTCAGTCTCTCTTGCTTCCTGTTTGGTGATACAATCTTCCTCTCTCAATGCTCCCGTCAAGATGCACCACAGAGTAGAGCATCCTCTCTAGAGCAGAGCTGATGCCAGCACCATTGCCCCTGGGCCTCTAAAACTCTCAGTAATTTGACTCAGGAATTTTGTGACAGTAAAACAAAACAGAGAAATACAGAAGGCAGCCCAAGTTTGTTCATTGATGGAAGCTGCTTAACTGTGAGGTGCTTGGAATTTAGTGATGGAATACTGAGTCCTACATTCCAGATAGTCACAAGCTGCCTAACAACATTCTGGTCAATGACAGCTACAAAATGTCAAGATTCTGTAAGATTGCATCACCCAGTGATCACACAGTAATTTTGGTTTGCCTAAGTAAACTCTGTGATCACAGAATGATGAAATTAACCAATGACAGTTCTCAGAATGCACCCCTGCATGGAAGGGTATAATGTACCTGATCTAAATGACTGGAAGGTAGTGGGGCTACATACTACTTGAATGGGATATTTACCTCTGTGAGATGGCCCTTGACCTACTCATTATATCTTAATGCAAAACTTGAAGGCTGGGCATGGTGGCATAGGTACATAATCCCAGAATTTGGGATGTGGAGTGTCAGGAGTTGAGTGCCAACCTGGACTACATAGGGAGAATGAGGTGTGGCCATGGGCAGAAGGAAGCTGAGTAACTGCCTAACTTTGCTCTAGCCCATAGAGAATGCTATGCCTCACATTACTGAGAACCATTGTTACAGCCATGTGCTGTGTAACAATCCTGTCAATACGGACTGAAAAAGGGGGGTCTGGAAGACTGTATCAGAGTGATGGGTAGCATCTCAGTGTGTACTGGTAAACTGTGTCAGAACCAACTAATGACAGGCAAAAAATGAAGACCTTACAAAGCCGTCTGAGAGCCTGTGGCCTGTGTGTACTAAGGTACTAAGATGGAGTAGGGGTGGAACCCAGAGGTGCTGGGTGTTGTGAATGCCAGTGTCCTGGTTGTAGGCCAGGGGAGGGCCAGAGACACAATGGCACTAGGATTTGTGCACTGTGAATTTCTTGGAATTTATGCACTGAGAAATTATTTTTATTCTTTTGTAGTTTTTATTTTTTTGTCATCATGTCTCTTCAGTCTTCCTTTTTCCTCCTCCTTTCCTATTCATTTATTCTGACTCGGTCTCTCTGAGGCTTCACTCTATAGCCCAGGGTAGCTTCAAATTCTCCTGCCTGAGCCTCCTGAGTAGCTGGAAATTATTTATTTATTTATTAAATTTTAAAAAATTATTTTTATTTTATGTGTATGCTGTATTGCCTGCCATGTAGGTAAGTGCACCCATGTTGTATAATGCCTGCAGAGGTCAGAAGAGGCTGTCGGATCCCCTGGGACTGGAGTAACAGACAGTCGTTAGTTGCTATGTGGGTGCTGGGATTTGAACACGGGTCTTCTGCAAGAACAACCAGTGTTCTCAACCGCTGAGCCATCTCTCCAGCCCCTTATTTATTATGTTATGTGTTTGAATGCAATGTCTGCATATATATGTGTGTGTGTGTGTGTGTGTGTGTGTGTGTGTGTGTGTGCGCGCGCACGCACCCATGTTGTGCAATGCCCTCAGAGGTCAGAAGAGAATGCTAAATTCCTCTGAAACTGGAGTTACAGGCGGTTGTTAGCTGCCATGTGGGTGCTGGGAATCGAACCTGGGTCCTCTGCAAGAGCAGTCTTAACCACTGAGTCATCTCTCCAGCCCCCAGTAACTGGGAATTTTAGAATTCCCAGCCTTATGAGGAGTGGCCAGGCATCTCCTGTAGTGTCTAACACAAGGACCTGGGAGATGCTTGAGGGCAAAGGGGCAAGGAATGTCACTCCTGCTTGAGAGCCAGGAGAGGGCTTGGAGGAGCAGTAAGTCAACATTTTTTAGTGTTCAACATGGATAAAGCAAAGATCCTTTGATCTCAGAAGGAAGCCACCAATAGTCCTCAAATGACCAGTCTGACAGGACAGTAGGAACAAAGAGCCTAGGCAAGGGATTTGATGGCAATAGGTGGGAATAAATTGAGAAGGGTTGTAAAGCCCTTGCTTAATAAATCTATAATTAAAGGAAGAGTCCCAGTTCAGTCACAGATAGACACTGGGTCCCATGGAGGTGTTTTCAAGACATGGGAGCCATGGATGTAGGCTATCAGAGGGTGAACCCACAAGGGACAAGGAGGATAGGACAGAGCAACCTCTTTCCCCAATAGCAGTGAAATGAGAGAGCTGGCGTGGGAAGAAACCATCCCTGGTGTGTTGACAAGACTCTTCTCAGCGAGGTCAAGAAGGAGGTCATCCTCAGGGCAGGGCAGGGCAGGACTTGGGTCCCTGAGAAGATGAGAAAGTCTGCTGAGAAGGGCAGAGAGAGGAAGCAAGAAGTCGGGTCCCATCTGCACATCCCCTCCACAGCCAGAGGCTGCAGGCACAGGCAGCATGCAACCCTGAAGCAAGGCCTATGCCAGGATGCTCCACTGTAGGCCTCTTTTGAAGAACCTGTCTCTCAGGGAGATTAACACACATCAAATCAGACTCCCAGAAACAAGAGTGGGGCACAAGGAGCCCCTGTGGCCAGAAGGCAAGGGGAGCTGTGTGAGAAAGGGAACACAGATGTGAAAACCAAGCAGAGTCCTGACTTGGAGGGCTGAGTGCTCCAGGCAGTGAGGGAGTGTCCCTGCTAAGCATACGGGATGGGGAGGATGGGAGAGGGCACAGCAAGCCATTAGGAGCCAGGCTGGGACAGGCTTCTGTTTCCAACTTATGGGAACATCCTGGAGGGATGACATAGAATGATACAATTTATCCTGGACACTCCTGGGAGCCCCATGCCTGTGTCCAGGGGTGGCAGAGAGCCTCAGAGAGTTACAAGCACCCTTGCTGCCATCTAGAGAGGCCATCCCAAGAAGGGTAGGTGGCAAGACAGCTGCTGGACCACACTCCTGAGATATGACTGAGGTCGGGGGAGGACCAAAGACAGATTGATGGGGATGATAGAACTCATGACCCCAACCGGAGGAATGAAACTGCTCTTTCCCAAGGTGGGAGCAACAGAAGGGAGACAGGTCAAGGGAGTGTGGCAATCATGTGTCCTATTTGGGATACAAGAAGTTTGAAATGCTTGAGATGGGCAAGTGTCCAGGCTGGAGGTCCCATCTGTGAGTTGACACCAAGCAGATGGTATTTAAAACCTTCTGGCGGGGTGTGGTAGTCTATCCCTGTAATTCCAGAACTCTGGAGGTTGAGGCAAGGTGATTGAGAGTTCCAGGCCAGACTGAGCTATGTGGCAAGACATTTTCTCATAAAAACCAAACAAAGTCAAAATAAAAAAATAAATGAAACCTTCAGAGTTCATGGAGATCATGTAAGAGTAGCAGAGAAGGAAGCAGGCTGGGATGAGAGCTGAGGGCACACCAATGTCTCTGCACAGGGGAATGGCAAGGGGAACTGCCTGCCAGGAATGCAAGTTTTAATTAACACACCAGAATGGAGTCAGAGTCAAAAGACTAAATTTGTAGTAAGTTCAATTCCCTTTCACAATAATACCTTGACTGGGTTTGTTAACTAGAGGCAATATGTGGGGTAGGGCTAGGGAAATTAACTTTATATGAAATGTGTGTGACTGTTTAGAACAGTGTTGTGGAATTTAAGGGTAGCATGTAGGCTTAGTCAAAGAGTTCTGTGTTCAATTAGTAATGTCGGTTTGGGTATGGAATCGGAGAGTGGTGGCTCAGTAGGTAAATTTTGCTACCCCTGATCTGGCACCTACCTAAAAGGACCTGGTGGGTTGAACTTGTCACAAATATGATCCAATGAGAAATGGGTTCACTCAGTGAACTCCGGTCATGAAAAGATCTCTCTACTCATTTCTTTTATCCTATATCTACCTATTTCCAGCTTTTATACTCGAGACAGTTAAGACAGTCTTCTAGAACCTCAGATAAAAAATAACTTAAAAGATATGTATACACTGAACATGTACAGACATTTTTGCCACGATTCCCTAAATTATAAACCATGGCAACTGTTTACATGACATTGATATCGTATTGGGTTTTAGAAGTTATCTAGAGATGTTTCAGAACATAAAGGATGTGTGTATATGCAGCATGGCACATCCCACATAAAAGACTTGGGCACCCTGGACTTGGGGGAGTCAGTTTTTGGAACCCACCCCTAATGGACACCCAGGGATGGCTTGTACTTGATATCTGGTCCCACAAGACTCCTAACTTTGTTCTCCAAATTTGCCTTGACTATGTTTGGCTTTTTATTTCTTCCATTTGAAATTGAGTACAGCATGTCAATTCCACAGGAATCCAAGACAGGACTTCCAATGGAAATACGTTAAACTTGCAGACGAATCTAATTTTACCTCCTCACCATCTAGCTTTTCACACTGAGCATAATTGTTCTCTCCTAACACAGACTTTCTCTGACAATTTCAACTGCCCTTTGCATCTTGAACCTGAAGGACTCACACTTTATCAAGTTTATTTCTAGATGCTGTAGAACTGTTCTACATTTTTTGTTCTAAATAGCTTTAAATTTTCCTGATTGGTTATCATTAGTACTTAACATTATCACTGTTGGTTTGTTTGGGGCTGCAGCCTCTGTGTTCTTTTTGTTTTTTAAGTCATGACTGAGTATTGGACTTAATTCCTGTATTTACTGAGTTTTAGAAGATGATCACATCAGCACCTAAAATAAATTTATTTTTATTTTATGTGTATGAGTATTATGCCTGCATGTAAGTGCTCCTGTGTCATGCAATGCCTGTAGAGACCAGAAGAGGGTGCTGGATCCCCCGGAACTGGAGCTATGGTCAGTTGTTAGCTGCCATGTGGGTGCTGGGATTCCAACCCTGGTATTCTGCAAGAACAGCCAGTATTCTTAGCCACTGAGTTATCTCTCCAGACCCCTACTTTTTAATATTCTAGAACACTGTTTTCTATCACTTTATTTTAGATTTTTGCTTATCCATATCTAAGACTAACTTTGATTGTTTGTGTATCATTATAAGTTATTAAGTCTGAAAGTTTAACTTCTCACTGGGCATAGTGGTACAGACCTTTAATCCCAGAATTTAGGAGACTAAGGCAGGCAGAGTTTGAGACCAACCTGGTTTACATGGTAAGTTCTAGACCAGTCAGTTTACATAGTCAGACCCTCTCCCAACAAAAAAATGAAAATGATACCCCAAATCCTCATGGATCTCATGAGTAGATAATGTCAACTTTACCAGTACTTACTAGTATTTATAGTATTTACCAGTACTACTGTAAATACACACTGATGGGCATCCTTTACCTTAGTGTAAATCTATTGGTTATTATATAGTTCCAGCGGTTTCTATCCCTGATTTTAAGTGGAAAATGTGTGTTCTTTATTTATATTATGTTTTTCTTTTATTTGTTTAATGTATTTTTTAAGTTCTCACTATGTAGCCCAGTGTGGCCTTGAACTTGTGTTGATCCTCCTGCCTTCAACTGCTGGGATCAGAGATGTGTGCCACACTCCTGGTTTTTATTATTTAACTTTTTAAAATACTTTTTTATTTATTATTTTTATTTTATGTGTATGAGTGTATTGCCTGCATGTATGTGAGTGCACCTGTCGTGCAATGCCTCAGAGTTCAGAAGAGGGCTTCGGATTCCCCTGGAACTGGAGTTAAGGGTGGTTCATAGCTGCCATGCGGGTGCTGGGAATCAAACCCAGGTCCTCTGCAAGAGCAGTCAGTGCTCTTAACTGCTGAGCCATCTTTCCAGCCCCTATTAACTTTTAAACAACCCTAATGATCTGGAGTTGGTTACTGTCACTCAGAATCTGCTGATTTTGTGAAATTATAAAAGGTACTTTTCCCACTTCTCTATTCCTAGCTCTTAATCAGTGTCAATGATATAATTTTATTATTCAAGGTTAGAACTCTAGAAACAAGATAATCTTTAAATTATACTTTAAAAAATTTATTTGAGCTGGGTGTGGTGGCATAAAACTTTGATACCAGCATTTGGGAGGCAGAGACAGGTGGATCACTGTGAGATTGAGACCAGCCTGGCATAGTCTATGTCCTAAATTCCAGTTCAGTTTGGGGCTACATAGTGAGACTCTGTCTCAAAAAACAAAAACAATTTATTTGACATACATTTTATCTTTTTTTTTCTTTTAGTGCTGGAGATCACACCCAGGGTCTCCCACATGCTAGGTAAGCACTCTACCACTGAGCTCTCCCCTGGCCCTTATGTGATACTTTTAGCCTACTTCTACTGCTTATGAACCAAGAATGTCTAGGAAACACAGTACTCTGTGCCCTCTGTGTGCTCATCCTGCATCAGTTTCCCTGTCATGTGAGATGTCCATCATTTATGAGGACTTGAAAAGTTGAGGCCTGAGTCATCACCGGGCTAAGTACAGGGAACCATAGTGTGAACATTTCATCTCTCGTCAAAGGGAGTAATGAATCTTTTTTTTTAAACTTTTTGTACTTGAAAGGCCTAGTGAGAACTGCCTGTAATCTTATTTCATAATGAGTGTGTATATATGTAAGTGGAGGCCAGAGGACAAGCTCAGTTGTCATCCTCAGGAATGTCATTCACCTCTTTTTAGACAGGGTCTCTCATTGGTCTGAAGCTCACCCAGTAGGCTAGACTGGCCAGCGAGTCCCAGGGATCTTCCTGTCTCTGTGCCTCCACCACTCAGAGTAAAAGAGTGTGCCACCATGCTGGGCATTTAAAAAAATAATTTGTATGCATTTTTGTGTATGGGTGCATGTATACATCAGTAGATGCCGGGAGGCCCGGGGAGGATGCCAGGTGTTTTATCACTTGCCATCTTATTCCCTACAGAGAATTCCTTATTCTCTCTGAACCTGGAAATATGCTGTTGGCCTGCCAGCCCCAGAGATACTCCTGTCTCTGCCCCCACAGAGTTGGGGTTACAGGCACATTCATGACTACATCTGGCTTTTTACGTTGACGCTGGGGAATTATGCTCAGGTCCTCATGCTTGGATAGCAAATGTTCTTAACCTGTGGAGCCACTGCCCCGACCTCCTGCCTGGCATTTCTCATAGGTTCTAGGAACTAAATTCAGATCCTCATGCTTACAAGGCAAGCACTTTACTGACTGATCCTTTACTTTTTAAACCAGGACTTACTATGCTGCTCAGCCTGGCTTTGAACTCATATATTGGTATAAGCCTCTGTCTCAGCGTCCCCAGTAGCTGGGGCCACAGGCACACCATCACACCAGGCTGCAATGGGAGCTGATTTTAATTTGTAAGTGTAAGTAATGTAAACATGTATTCATTTAAAAACAAAGGTCTTCAATGGTTTGTATTGAAGGGCAACATTAACAACACACCTAATATTTTTTAACTGAATTCTTTCTTTTTGAGATACTTGAACAAAATAAATATTCTCCCTGGAAATCAGCACTGAGTCACCATTTCCAGAGTTCTAACATTAAGCTAGAAAAAAAAGCAAGTAGTCAAGTCTCAGTTGAACTGACTAGAAAATGGTGACAGCCTCTAAGACCATGTGTAGCACATGGGTCCTTGGCCCCTGGCCAGCCTTCTAATTTCTTCTCTCAGTTACTAGATGGCATTGCAAGTCTTTTAAATGACTTCTGTAAAAGGCCTATGAAATCTACTGGAACTATCACTTAACCAAACATTTTACTACATGATGTTTAATCATTTAGTGATTTGTTCTTTTTAATGGACTTACTTCAATTCCAACCTGTTTCAACAATTGAATAATGAAAAAGTTACTACCTTCAAGTGAAATGGAACTCACCAGTATCCCACTTTCTGAGGAGTGACTTTGGGTAAGCATTTATTGCAATAAAAGAAGTTATAGAAATGCTTTAATGTACTACAGACATAAACAGGTTCTTTACATGGCTAAAATGCTAGTCAGGCAGTCTGAGTAATTTTTTCTAGCTCTTACCCCATATCACAGTTAAAAGGTAATTTTCCTATAAAAACTCAAATGACACCATGAGTCTTACTGTCCCTAGAGGAAATATGGAATCAGCATTGTGGTACAAAGAACCTCCGAAGTGGTCTGGTTTATCTTCCTTATTTACCAGAACATGGAGGCTCAGAGAGGGTACTGAGATTTACCAAAGGATGCACAGCTCATAGTGCTGAGGCCAGCAAGGAAATGCCCCAATAGCAACTCTTGATCACACTGCCTTTCTACATGCCTTCAGGGGTTAAGCAGCAGACAGACTGTTCAGGTTATACCAGCTGTCTTTGGCATCATGCCACATTCTACACACTTCAACATGTATGTTTAGAAACACAGGCTATAGTACATTTTAAGCTTTTGCTCCTCCACTTAAGAGTGTTGGTCTAAAAGGGCATTTTCCGTTTTCATAAAAGTTCCTAGGGGCTGGTGAGCTGTCTCGGTGGTAAAACCATGCAGGGCTGGTCACCTGAGTTCAATCACTGGAAACCACACTAAGGTGGAAGGAGAGAACCAATTCCACAACACTGTTCTCTGATCTCCACACGTGCTGTGACTCAACCCCACCCCAAATTCCTAAAAATAAAGGCCAATCTAATGACTTCATTCATCACATCATCGGAAACACCATTTCAAATGCAATGCTGGTATTTTTACTCTTAGTGAGCAAACCCCTATAACCTTATTCTACTTATATAACCAACACAAACTGCCAGTCAAGATATTTATTTTCAACTAAGGCTGGCCTAGAACTTTCAATGTAGCCCAGGCTGGCCTCAAACTCACAGCAATCTTCCTACCTCAGTTACCCAAGTGCTGGGATTAGAAGGTATGAGCCACTCTGCTGGGCTAAAAGACTCATTTTAAAGCTAAAAGGAAATGATTTTTCATGAATAGATGAGTCACAATTTATGGAGACAATTTATGGCCTGAAGAAAAATTGGGTGATTTGTAGTATCACTAGTGTGTAAATAGTTTAAACAAACCACTAATTTTTCAAATGGAAGAATAAAATAGAGCACAAACAACTCTTAACAATTGTTTCTACTAAGTCATTCTTTTGGAGTTATGGCACACTTTTTAAAAAGCAAGCTGTAGATTACTAACCTAGTTACCATGAGCAAGAATTTTCACCTGTTAGAATGAAAATGTAGATGAACCTTTATTACTTTGAAGCATTATACTGAAATTGCAAACAGACTGTTTTCGTAGATACAGATATGCTGTGATAGTTCCCTGTACAATAATGGCTATTTTCTCTCTCTTTTTAAAATTTATTTATTTTTATTTTGTGTGTATAAGTGTTATGCATGCAATGTGTTTAAGTGCACCCACGTTGTGCAGTGCCTGAGGAGGACAGAGAGGGTGTTAGATCCCATGGAACTGGAGTTACAGACAGTAGTTAGTTGCCATGCAGGTGCTGAGACTGGAACCTGGGTCTTCTGAAAGAACAGCCAGTGCTCTTAATCACTAAGCCATCTCTCTAGCCCCATTTTTTCTCTCTTTTTAAAAAAATTTTATGTGTTTGTATGTATTGCTTGCATGTAGGTAAGTGCACCCATGTCGTGCAATGCCCACAGAGAACAGAAGAGGCTACTGGATCACCTGGAACTAGAGTTACAGACAGTTGTTAGCTGCCATGTGGGTGCTGGGATTCTAACCTGGGTCTTCTGCAAGAACAGCCAGTGTTCTTAACCACTGAGCCATCTCGCCAGCCCCATTTTTTTCTCTTTAATAAACATGAAACCTCTCTTGTGTGTGACACTGAGCTATGTTCTGTGGATATTCAAATAAAAGGGGTATGGTCCCCACCTCAGGAGATTTGTTTGTAGCCTATGGAAGAGGCAGATGTAGGAAAAGGGATGAAAATACAGACCCTGACTGTATAGTTCTGGGGACAGTAATGGCACCCCCAAGGAACAGAATGAGTCAAGCTGCTAGCTGTGATTGGCTGAGTTTCTTCAGACCCAGATCCTAGACCGGGCTTTCTGCAGAAGTGAAAGGCTTCCCAAAGGCCTTCAGTGTTTTGGAATGTCATATCATGGCAGTTCATTACAAATGCTATGTGTTTATTACTGTATTGGAGGACTGTGTGAAATGCTGAAATAAGATTCTAAAGATATCTATTCTTCCTGTTGGGTGTGCAAGTAATGGCATCATCTGAAATTCTCCCAGTTCTCTACGTGCACCAGGCAGTCGACAATGGCCATAAAAATTTCATAACTAAGCTTCAAACCCACTATGTACGCCATTTAAATTGCGAAAAATTAACACAATAATAAAATATTAAGTACCATTCAAGGAAATTGATCAAAATTCTTTTTGGCAAGGAATGAAATTTTGTTTCCTGACATTTTTTAGACAGACCACTTCCAGCAATATGCTGGTTAGCAAACAGGACTGTTTTGTGAATTACTTCACACTAAAGGGCTAAGTGCATCACTCTCATTTGATGCTTATCTCATCAGGAACCAAACTGCTGAGCCAGTGGAATTTGTGCCAAATTAGCTGATGTTTACTCTGAACACACTGATATTTAGAAAAGAAATCCCTCCTTTCTTCATTCAATCTATTCATGTTTGTTTTGCAATATATTTCACAGAAACACAGATGGGCAGCAGTGAAGTATGTATTACAAGTGGCCATAGTTTTGAATTTTCGGGGAAAGCCAGTGCATAACTCACTTCCTGGCTGTTTGTATACAACCATTAAAAATGACGTATTTTGGAGGCCTCTTGATACAACGAAAACTACACTTCTAAACATTCAGGAACCGAGAGCTCAATATCCAGTAACAAATATTCAGAATCGAGAGCTCTGCCCAGGAGAATGAATTTTGTTCACCCGTGTGTGGAGTAGGCAGAGAGCTGCCCGGTCACTGCAATGTACTGTCACAAGTCTCTCAATTAAAGGATCACTGTAGAATGCAGATAAGTGATTTTCCACTCTTCCAAACAGACATTTGCATGCATACCGTCCTATGCATACTGACAGGGAAGTGTGATCATGCCACTAATAACTCGAGTATTTCTTTAAGAAGGAAAAAGAAACAAAGGTTTAAACTTTAAAAATAAGTTTCTTAAAGTAGGTGAGCCCACCTCGCTCCATTCCAATCCCAAGATGACTAACGCTCAAGGACACTTGACGCCACTGCCTGCAGTTGGGGCTGCTGCCAAATTGGTCCCAGGATTCCTCCTATTTTGAGGTAGCCTTGCTTCCCCCAACCCAAGAGCACATCTCCTCTCTGAAAACCACCAGGACCCACCCTTGGTCATCCATCAAGGAGAACAGGGGCTCCGCCCAATTTTTCAAAAACCTAAAAGGAAGGTCAATTATTCCTAAAGTTTCTCAAAGTTTCGGGAGGCTGGGCTCCTCTCGCCCGGGGCGCCCCACGACTCTCCAAAGGATCTCGAAAGTCTCCCGCGGGTTTGACGCAGAGCGGTCCCCAGGGTGGCTGCATCGCGTCCCACCTGCCCCGGCCGCGCGCTCGGGGACGCCCACCCGACTTACCCCACTCCGCCGCCGTGGCCCGGCGCTCCTCCGTGAGCCGGGCTCGGCCTGCTCTGAACTGTAGGCGTCCTTTACACGTGCGGTACCCCTTCACCCGTGCGACCCGAGCCAAGGCCCGACCTCCACGCCCCGGCCGAGGATGGCCGCCATCCTCGCCGTCGCGGTACGAGCCACGCCGCGCACCCCACGCTGGAGTCCCGCCGCCGCGCCACG
>NW_008360304.1:1136114-1165536 GCF_000622305.1 Nannospalax galili | reverse complement strand
CCTCGGCCGCCTTGGAACGTTGGCCCCCCTTTCCCCGTGCGGCCCCCCTCCCCCCGGCCGCCCCGACCCAAGCCCCGCCCCCCACGCCCCGGCCGAGGAGGGCCGCCATCCTCGCCGCCGCGGTACGAGCCACGCCGCGCACCCCACGCTGGAGTCCCGCCGCCGCGCCACGCCCCCGCCGCGCCACGCCCCCGCCCTCACCACGCCCCACCCCGGCGCAGGCCACGCCCCCGCGTACCCTCAGCGGGTCCTCCAGGCTCACCCGCCGACCCACATCCCTCATCTGCATCCCACACGTGTTTCTGGTACCTACATCTTGCCCGGCATCCGCACCTGCATCCTCCTCCTGCTAGGTGCAGGAGGCTGCCCCCTACTCCAAACCAAGCACCCTCGCCCCGCGCCCTCTGCCCCGCCCACCCGCCAGCGACCGGAGGTCGCTCCAGGCTAAGCCCCGCGGTCCTTGGCGCGCGTGCGCTACCACCTGGCGGTCCTCGGCCGCCTGGCCTGGCGCTGTGCGCGTGGGCGTCGAGCACCTGGGCCTTCGCGTGCCGCCACCCGGGGACGCGGCCTTGCTGCCCTGGTGAAGTCCCAGCTCAGCCTGGCGGCTCCGGGACAGGGCACGGGGCCGCAGGAGACGCCCCCGCGGGCAACAGGCTATAAATAGCGGCGCCAGCCTGCTTGCAGGCAGACACAAATTAGCCAACAACTCCACGAATTCTAATATTTTAAAATAACTTGTTCCAGTGCGCTTAAGACTGCGCATAACCTGAAGTGTTGGGGAAGATGTCCCAGGGGGCAACTTGTTCCAGCCGGTCTTGGGGACCAGATGACAGGGTGTGGTCCGACTAGTTTGCTTGGCTAGGGGTAAGGGTTTTAATCAGTCTAACCCTCAGGGTTGAAAGAGACTCCTAGGACAGAAGACTACCCCCCCCCGTCCATTTGTCACAAGTCCGTGTGGACGGGCGTCGTGTTTCCCCTAGCTCCTCAGTGGGATCCAACAGCAGAAGATAGTAAATAATAGTATCTTTACTGATACTGAACTTTGGTGGCAATTTTGAAAATGATATAAAAATTCCCTTTTCGTGATGCATTTATTTGAGGAATGAGGCAAAATTTGAGTTTCTGGTGGTTTTGCAGTCCTCATGGAGAAGTCCGCGTTGTAAATCAAAGTTTGAATCTGCTTGTATGAGCAGCAATCCCCCCCTGCCCCCCCCCAAGAACGGACTTCTGTTCAGGTCTGATTTTAAGCCTATTCACTCTAAAGAGAAAGAAAACAAAGCTTGTAAAACCCTGTATGAATTATCTTTGCTTCGGAAGGTGGAGGTGAATGTATGTAGTTTGTGGGAGGGTTGGTTTATTTTGGTTGAGGCAGGGTCTCCTGTAGCCCTGTCTGGCATTGACAAGCTCCACCTGCCAACATCCCCTGTGTTTTGTGGTTGCAAGCCTGTACCACCATGCCTGATTTCAATACAGAAATACTACTCTGGAAGGTTTTGTTTTACTGTAGTTCTTATTCTCCAGGAGAAGCACATGAATAGCTTGTTTTTCTTCCATCACTGAAGCACTAAAAGACTTGTAGCCTCTTGGACAAAGTCTTTTATTGTATTCCAGTGAAAGGAAGGAACATGAGTGTACAAAGTATATGAATGTTGAAGATACAGTAAGTGAAATAAGCCTGTTATAGCAGTAACAGGTACTGTGTAATTCAACTTATAAGAGGGGCTTGGTAATTGTCATAGTAAAGTCAGGTTTGGTGGCTCATACTTATAATCCCATCATTGGAGAGGCAAAGGTAGAAGATTTGATGAGCGTTTGAGGCCTTCATGGGGCAAAGTTGGAGATCCTGTTTCCAAACAAAGATTTAATCATAGAAACATAGTGATAAGCACCTATAATTCCAGCACTTAGCCAGTGGAGGCAAGAAGGGTCAGAAGTTTAAGGCCAGTCTGGGCTACATGAGACACAGTCTCAAAAAACAAAACAAAAAATTGTTAAATTAATAAAAACAGAAAGTATAATGGTGGTTGCTAGGGTCTAGGAAAGTGGGTAGTTAGTAGTGGCTATGGAATTTCAGATTGAGACGATAAAGTTCTAGAAACAGGGTGACAGTTCCATAACAATGCGAGTGTACTTAATGCCACAGGAACTGTGTTCTTTAGGCAAATAAGATGATCACTTAAAGTTATGCATACTATATTACCATCGACATTTTAAATGATATTGTTAAAGATCAGCCAGACCAAGAAGACAACAGCTCCTTTCACCTGCCATAGTCCGTATTTTCTAGATGACAACTAAGATGTTAACTAGATGGTTTAATGTTTAGTTGTAAAAATTTGCTTCTCAGGCTGGAAAGATGACTCAATGGTTAAAAGCACTGGCCACTCTTGCAGAGGACCTGGGTTCAATTCCCATTACCCATGTGGCAGCTGACAACCATATGGAACTCCAGTTCCAGGGGATCCATCACCCTCTTCTGGCCTCTGTGGACACTGCATGCATGGGTGCACTTACATATATGCAGGCAAAACACTCATACACATCAAATAAGAATAAATAAATATTTTTTAAAAGTTTGCTACTCATTTGATTTCAAGAAAGATTATTTAGAATAGTTTTCAGGAGTAAATCTATGTATATGAACATAAACCCACAAGCCAAACTGACTAGAGAGGAATTCTCAATTGAGTCACATCCCTATGTCCTTGAAACATTTCTAGCACAGGAGGTACTCAGGGAACTGGCTCATACCCAGGGTATTCAGAGAGATCACCTCTCTCCATTAGCCCCTAGAGTTAAGATGTGCTTGTCCCAGGTGCCCCGCCCCCTGGTGGTCTATGTAGGAATTGCCTCTCAGGGTTGAGACACTCCAAATGAATGTTTTTGTGCTTTGTATATAATGGAAATTCTACAAATATTTGATCTGTCCTTCAGTGTTGCAGTTCAGAGCAAACGCAGTGATCTTGTGTTTGATCATGTAAGAATGGAATTTAAAGCCGGGTGTGGTGGTGCATGCCTTTAGTCCCAGAACTTGGGAGGCAGAGGCAGGCAGAGCTCTGTGAGTTCAAAGCCAGCCTGGTCTACATAGTGAGTTCCAGCACAACTGGGGCTACAGGGAGACCCTGTCTCAAAAAAGACCAAAAAAAAAAAAAGAATGGAATTTAATGGGTCTTTTCTTTAAGCACCAAGTTTATGATGTGTAAAAATCTTTTTGAGGGGTTTGTTTGCTTAAAAGTAGTGTGGATAGCAGTATTGTTCATTAGCTGCTTACAGTAATTGACAGTGCACAGTATTTTATTTGTGAGTTATAAATATCTTTACTAGCACATTTGTAAGCAAGACCTTGAGCTGGTGTTGGGGGAGGTGAAGATGTCTCACTTTCTCCACTTAAAGCATTCTTTGTCCTTAGCTCTAATCTTTGTACCCAGAAGGATTTGCCAGTCTGTTCATTCTTGATCACAAACACACCTATAATCTTAATAAGACAATGATGGTCAAAGCAGAGCCTGGTGGTGCATGCCTGTCATTCTAGCACCTAAAAGGCTGAGGCAGAAGGATTTCTGTGAGCTTGAAGCCAGACTTGCATACATAGAGAGACCCTGTCTCAAAACAAAAGCCCAATTCCTGACTTCCTAATGGACTCCTAACTGAGCCCCAGCACGTTACTCATTTAGGACACATGTATAGAACATTGCAATAATAGCAGAAGCAGGTTAAATTACTGTGCTTTAGGGCTGAAAGCTCAAGTGTACTTGCCTATCTTGACATTGGTTCAGTCTCCAGTACTGTGAAAAAAAAAGAAAGAAATCATTATGATTGTGGTGACCTTCCTGCTTTCACCTTTTGATAGCTAGGATTACAGGCATGCACCACCATGCCTGGCCCAAATATGGTGATTAGAGGTGGGCCTTTGAGATGTGGCTGAGATTAGCTTAGATCATCAGGTTCTAAGCTCTATAATTGAATACCAATGGCCATTTTTGACTGATTGATTGATTGATTGATTGATTGATTGACAGGGTTTCACTGTGTAGCCCTGGTTAGTGTGGGAACTTAGTATGTAGACCAGGCGGGCTTTGAACGCAGACATCCACCTGTCTCTGCCTCCTGATTGTTTTACCTTTGGAACAGGGTTTTGCTATGTAGATCAGACTGGTCCCAAACTTGGGGTGATCTTCCTGCTTCTGATCCCAAGTGCTAGGATCATAGACATCTACCTTCTCTGGTGGCTTCATCAGTGTTCCCTTGTCTCTCAATGATATAATGACCTGTGTCACTTCAGACTCTGCCAGAAATATCACCACCAAATATAATGTCTACCCCTTTGACAAAAAACACAAGACAAGATAGACATCTTTTCTTATACTTGACTCATCTGTGGTACTGTGTCATGAGCATTAGAAAGTGGGCTGATGCTCTTATAAGGTTATTAAAGTCTGTGAGGTAATAATTACATTGATAGGAACCGAACTTGGGTCCTCTGGAAGAACAGCAAATGTTCTTAACCGCTGAGCCATTTCTCACCCCCAGAAAGGATTTATTTAGTTCACAGTTGCACATTTTAGTCCACTACGACAGGGACACAGAAGGAGGAGCTTGAGGGAGCTGCTCACATTGCACCTGTGGTCAATGTGCATGCTGGTGCTCAGCTCCCCTTCTTCACTCTTCAGCAGTCCAAGGAGCCTCTATCTAGAGATTGGTGCCACCCACAGTGTGTAGGTCTTCCAACACCAATGAACATAATCAAGATAATCCCCTACAGATATGCCCAAAGTCCCTCTTCCCAGGTGATTCTAGGTTTTGTGAAGTTGGCAACACTAACCATCTGGGCTTTGTGTGACCTTGTCTCCCAGCCTCCCCCACCAAACAAAAATAAAACCACCAAAACCCAAAATCAAAACAAAGAAACAAAACAGAGGAAGGATGGATAGTCATTCAGGGCTGTGGAACACTTTGGAGGAAGCCAGGACACAATTCACTCTGGTACATTTTGGGCAGAACTGTGAAATTTGTTCCTTCCTAGATTGACCTTTCAGGGGGTGACTTCCTATTTTGGGTCTCTGCCATTCCTGGCATCTGGTGTGATTTGTGCATGCATGGGCTCCATGTGTGTCTTCCACTGTGTGTACTAAGACAAAGTCATCAAGCCAGACCTGGTAGGTCTCAGCCAAGGGACAAGAGGGTTGTGCCTCCTTGCTTAGCTAACTCCTCGGTGCTGACTTATTTAGTTAAAATCTGAGACAGAGCCTAGCCTGGCCTCAAACTCAAATGTAGTCAGGGTGACCTTGAACTTCTCAGCCTTGGCCTCTACCTCCTGAGTGAATTACAGGCATGTGCCACTGAGGCAGGGAGGCACAGGAAATAGCTTAGCAACTAGGGACTCTACTTGGCTCAGTTATGCACACTCTTCTCCTCTCTATACAATGCACCTAGCAACATGTTGGTAATCCTAGGATCCCCACTTGCATCAGGCTGCCCCTCTCTGAACAATGTTTCCCCTATCCTTCACAACATCAAACAGACAAATTCTATTCAATTGTACTCTTCTTGTATCCAGGCACAGAAAACAAGGAACGATTCCAGTTGAACTGGTTTCAGTGCATGTGCAACCAGACAAAACTATATTCTCAAATGAAATTTCAGGGAAAACCCCTTATTTTCCATCTTGTGCCTACATATTAATTGGGTGTGCATGTGATAAAAATCAGATGCATGTGGGACGGGACATACGCAGTAAAAAAATATTTATATGACTTAATCAATGAAAACAGAATCACCCTTTCTATACCCTCCAGTAACTAAACCGTTTCTTCTCTTCAGTCTCACAAAAGGAAGTCCCAAACAATAATCAGGGCCTGTAAGCATTGTTCTCTTGCAATGTATTTCTTTCTGAGCTGTACTCTAGTTCTGCTTTTGGATAGATCTTTGCTTGTCTGCAATCTGTGTGGGCTTTAATTTGAATTCGTTGATACAAAGTGGAAACACCTAGTCCAGATGGTGACTCTGACCACCCAACACAATGCTGGGTTTTGTGCAGGAATAGAAATCAAACCAGGGCTTTGTACATGCTAGGCAAATGCTCTACCAATTGAGTTACATCTTAGTTTTGTTTCCTGTTGCTGTGATGAAATGCCCTGACTAAAGCAACTTACAGGAGAAAGGGTTTATTTCAGTTCACAGTTCCAGGTTACAGCCAATCCCAACAGGGAAGTCACAGCAGCAGGAGCTTGGGGGAGCTGTCATCACAGCCATAGTTAGGAACAGAGAGCCGAGATTACATGCATGCTTGTGCTTAGACCAGTTTCTCCCCTCTGATGCACTTCAGGATCTTCTGCCTAGGGAATGGTGCCTCCTAGAGTGGGCAGGTCTCTCTTCAACTAACATAATCAAGATAATAATGCTCCATTAAGACTTTCTTCTCAGGTAATTCTAGATTGTGTCAAATTGACAAAACTAATCTTCACAGCATGGTGGTGTTGATGGTCAAAACTGTGCTAACAAGCTGACTCACTCAAGGGCTGTCTCCAGCACTGGGCTGGTGTGGCATTCAAAGAGTGTCTCTTATTTGAGAGAGAGTCCCATGTGTCACTAGAAATAGTGGGATGCCATTCTTTTAAAAGAAGGATGGTGAACATGCCTGTAATGCCAGCACTTCAGCACTGGGGAAACTGAGACAGGAGGATCAGGAGTTCAAGGCTAGTGTGGGCTACATGGGACCCTGTCTCAAACAAAACAAAACAGGATGAGGATGGACTGAAAACCACAAGTGATGAAGAATGGACATGGGAATGAGAGATTGCTTCCAGAGGGAAAGGGCTCAGAGTCACTGTGCATTGCAGGAACTCTTGGGGCACCAAGCATTGGGCAGAGATATTTACATATTGAATTCATTCAGTCCTCTCAGAAACTCACTGAGGTTCACAGGATCCCTGGCTTTCCAGTGAGAACTGATCCTGGTGGCAACCACACAGCTAATAAGTGGCCCAGCCAAGAATTTGCTATGAATTCCTACCCTAAGCCCTGCCTATAATCAGCCATGTGGATCCATCTTGAGGAGGACACTCTCTGATAAATTCATCCTCAGGCAATTTCATCATTGTGCAAGCTTCATAGAGTGGACCGTCACAGGCTTAGATGGTATGGTCCAGGACCCAGGCTGTATGGGAGTGCTCACTGCTCCTGGCTATGAATCTGAATAGTAGGTCCCTGCACCCCTACAGAATCCCATAGACAGTTGTAGGATGATACCAATATTTGAGCTTATGAACACATATAAACATAGAAGATGTATAGCCACTGTCATAATGTGATCCGTTGTTGACTGAAGCATCATTAGATGGTACAAGACTTCTGCTGCCCATAGAGAGAGAGGAGGTTGCCCTGGTGGACACAGGACTGTAATTCCAGCACCTCAGGAGGCTGAGGCAGGAGGATCGCAAAATCAAGGTGAAGCTCAGTCTCAAAAAGGTTGAAAAAAGGGGTAAGTTGAGGACATACTTAGTAGTACAGCGTGGTTTCCTAGCAAGCATGAGGCCCCAGGTTCAATCACCAGTACTGCTGAAGGAGAACAAGCATGAAAGGGAGAGCCAAAAGCTTAAGCTTGTATTGTATTTCCTCCAGAGGGACACATAGGACAGTGACTCTTGCTTCAATCCATAACATATACCCTACCAGAGATGCCAGAGTGCTGACTTCCAAACACAGCAAAGGTCAGGTCAGCGAGGCATATGTATGTATATGAAACAGGGGTTAGATGAGATAGGAGCCAAGGGACTTACTGTCATTGACCTCAGTTCTGGTTATTTCCTGCTGAAATTGGGGCATTATAGAGGCTAAGGTCAAGCACCCCTTTGTTCATCCCATGCTAGTTGGTCAGTTTGTGACCTTGAGTCAGGATCTGGTATCTCTGTTCACCTATCAAGAGGATGTTATTCATGTGAGCTTGTGTGTTGTAATGGACGGTGGTCTGGATAAACTGAGTTAACAGAGGGATTAGAGAGGGGCCTATGGATATTAAGAATCAAAATGGTGGGCTGGAGAAATGGCTCAGTGGTTAAGAGCACTGGCTGCTCTTGCAGAGGACCTGGGTTTGGTTCTCACAACCCACATGGTGACTAACAACCATCCATAACTCCAGTTCCAGGGGATCCAACACCCTTTTCTGGCCTCTGTGGGCATTGCATGACATGAGTGCTCTTACCTATATCCAGGCAACATACTCATACACATGAAATAAGAATAAATACTAGATTTTGATAGAGAGAGAGAGAGAGAGAGAGAGAGAGAGAGAGAGAGAGAATATCAAAATGGTTATTAAGGGGGTGACCCAGGACAGACATGAAGAATTTGGAAAGTGTCTGTCCCATGATTCTGATGCCCATTGTGCTGCATCTCTGGCCAGACCAGATCGATTTACATAAAAGCAGCATTCCTCTCCCACAAAGAGGCAGAGTCTGCCTTTCTCTGCTGTCAGGAGGTCTAAGCCTCTGTTATTCTGGAGTGTGGCTACTGCCAATGAGTCTCCCTGATTGTGAATTTTTACTAGGTCTAGAGAAATTTTAGTGAGGCTTTCTTGTATGTTTTGTGATAAAGAACCATCGCAGGTGGTAGATGTGGCTAAATCCGCTGCTACTGTGCCACTTGCTGTTACTATGGGAAGGAGAATAAGAATGGAGATTCTTTCTCTGCACATGTGGCCAGTTAAGAAGACAGGAAAACTTGGGGTATTAGTGAGGCAGGCAAGCATAAGGAATAGTTTTGTAATCTGGGACCCCACTTGGTGTGGTTATAGGCACACTCCTCTTACAGTAATAATTTACTTGGCAGCTTTGGTCTCTTACCTACACATCCTGTGCACATACTGCCCTCTTTGAACAATAAACCCAGCTACCTGCTGGCAACACAGGACCCCTGTCTGCACTGAGCTACACATACACTCCTCTCAGAACACTGGAAAAAAGTATTTCTTCTTCTTGACAACAATCAAACTTAGTTTTTATTCAAACATATTCCCAATGATCTGAGCACAAAGAACGGAAAGGCCACTCTGGCCCAGAATGGTTTTGGATGTATGCACAATAAAGCAAACTGTGTCCTCAAAGTGAACTTTTAGAATCTCCTATTTACTATCTTATGCTGACGCATAATTGGCCATGCATACGATTAAAATCAGATGTGTGATGAGCCTGTAAAATAGAAGAAACAATTATATGACTTAATCTACCAACCAAATTACCCAAATCACACCCTTTAGTAACCATTTCCTTCTTCTCTTGAACCCTATAAAAGGAGGTCCCAAACAATAAAAGGAAATTCCAAACAATAACCAGGGCCCCTTGAGTATTCACTAATGTGTCCGTTGATCCTTTGTAGAATGTTCTTTAAAATTTTTTATATGTTTGAGTGTTTTGCCTGCATGTAAATGACGAGAAGAGGGCATTGGATCCCCTGGAACTGGAGTTATGGATGGTTGTTAGCCTCCATGTGGCTGCTGGAAACCAAACCAGGGTCCTCTGTAAGAGCAGCCAGTGCTCTTAACCACTGAGCCATCTCTCCAGCCCCCTTTTATAGTGTATTCTGATCTTTTCTCTTGCTTAGCTTCAAGTCTCCTTGATTCTTTTCTTGTACAGCCCAGACCCATCTACTCAGGTACAGCACCACCGTTGGTCTTGACCCTCCCACATCAACCAGCAATCAAGAAAATGCTTCGCAGACATGCCCACAGGCCAATTTGATTGAAGAAATTCCTCAATTAGGGTTCTTCCCTGGTACCTCTAGCTTGTGTCAAGTTGACAAAGACTAATTAGTGCAGGGACATTGCCTTTTCTGTAATATAGGCTGGTGTAACCCTCCCCATCATCAGCCCTCTGGGCGTTTTCCCGAATTTTGTGAATTCACCACTTTGAGGAATGATTTTTTTCATCCCTTTGATCAAATTAGGAAAGGACACATGTAGGCCTGACTGAGAGAGCTAGGCCGACAGTGCCATCTAGGGTAGATAGATGGAACTGCCTCATTATCTAAGGGGTACCTGTCAGGATCTCTGGAGTCAATGAAGCATCCGTCCATGAACACTACTGCAGAAGCCCCTGAGTTTTTACTTCAGCTATGGCAGAAGATGAGACAATGACACAGGCATTCTGCAGGTTAGACCGTAGGAATGTGAAATGTGCTGAAATTCCTTCATGCGGGATGAGGTCTTTAGGGAAAGAACCAGGGTATTTCAATGTTGATTTTTTTTTTTTTTTCCAGTCTGGGAGTGGCCATGTGGACAAAAGAGGATGTGTCTATGCCAAATTCCTACTTCTCCATCCACTTTCCATAGAGGCAACTGGGAGGCAGGGAGTTCTGCAAGGTCTGGGAGGGTTTCGTTTTTAGAGCAGGTGATGGGAGGGGGAAATGTTGTCATAAGGAGAGACATTGAAGAGGCGTGTCAGAGGCGGAGCGGGGGCGGGGGGCAGGGTGGGCAGGGCTGAGAGTTGGGTGTCTGAGGTCACCACAAAGAGAGACCAGAGCTTGAGAAATTCTTTTCCTGATTGTGAGAGCAGGGCAGATGCAGATCTGGCATGTTCCTAGTTGGGGAAGCCAGAAAGAAACTGGGTGGTGGCAATTCTGGGGAGTTGGAGGAGGGTTTGAAGGAGCTGGGTTAGATTGGGAGGGATTTGGAACAGCAGAGGGAGTGGAATTAAAAGGGTGGGAGTGATCAGCAGGATCAAAATCAGCAAATGAGGGGACAAAGCAGATTTTGGCTTGATCTCTGTTTTTCCTCATGGGGATTTTGATCTTTAATAGAGCAGGTTTTTTCACGAAGTAGTAGAATTTAGAATGTAGTATAGGTAATTACCATTTAGGGATCTTGGTCAGGTTAATTTTCCATACCAATTAAGGAATTAAAAGGCAGGAAAAATCTTACACAACCAAAAGCAACAGGCAACAAACTTTATTAAAAATAGATACTAGATATATACACTTAGTCAGACAGAAAGATTCTCCACAAGTCGAGAGGAAATTCAGAAACTGGAAAATCCAAAGCTCTCAAGAGGGCTTGTGCCTTTTTAAGTGTTTTTTTGTGGCATGGAGCAGATCTCCCTCTTCTAATTTTGGTCCATTTAAACAAAGAGGTAAGTGCTGATAGGCCCTACTCCAAGTGGGGATATGTCCAGGGCTACACAGACTGTAAGCCTATGTAAACAAATCAGTTGAAGGGACCCTGCTGGAGTTAAGAATAAAATCTGTCAAGCTTTGTGTGTTATCCTGTCCTTAATCACTTCTCCTGTTAAGGTGTCTACCTACCTCCCCATTTAGCCTCTCATTCCTCCCTCTGAAGAGGTAGCCCTAAAATCATGTAGGAGAAGGGCTGAAATTGGGGATCTGTAGCTCATTTTTATTAGGAAAATCCAGAGATCCAGTTTCAAATTGTTTTTTTTTTTTTAATAAACCAGAAGGGATTAATGTCTAGACTGGAGTTTTAGATTCCAACCTCATGTATAGTCTGCAGGCAGGGTTGTTTATTTAGGAGAATATTTAGGAGAAGATAGGAAATCAGACCTCCCTTTTTGCATTTCCAGTTACAGAGCCAAGGACATTTTTGGAACTGTTGTTTTTGGGGTCCCTACCCTGAACTGCCTATTCAGTTTCTATCTCATCAAATGCCCTTCTGAAGAAGTTACCCTAACTGCCAGTATGGGATTGGGGCAACAACTAATCTAGCTTCTTCTAGCTGAATGGGGGGTGTTGGGTGTGTCAGTCAAAGTACCCTCTTAGTGGGCCTATTTAGGGGACCCAAAAAGCTTATAACTGTTAACTGCAGGGAGAAAAAGTCCTTTCCTGGTGTTTGGAAAGAGACATGAGGGAGAAGTAAAGGCAGGTTATTAGCATTACAAGTTCTAAGCAGGGAACTAGGAGAAGACAGAACAGAGGATATTTTAAATTTTATTTTTATTATTTTTATTTTTTAAACTTTTTATTTATTTTTATGTGTATGAGCGTTATTCCTGGATGTATGTAACCTATGTTGTGCAGTGCCTGTGGAAGCCAGAAGAGGGCATCAATCCCCTGGAACTGGAGTTAAAGACAGTTGTTAGTTGCAATGTGAGTACTTGGATTGAACCCAGGTCCTCTGCAAGAGCAGTCAGTGCTCTTAACCACTGAACCTTCTATCCAGTCCCCAGAGGATATTTTTAAATAACCAAATCAAGGTTCATTAGAATGAGGACCAACTATTAGGTTCCTCCTTGTTCTTTTGGTCTCCAAGGCTGGACTCAAGAGTGGTGAATCCAGTATGTTTTCAGAAACTTTGAGAGCTGTTGGAGTGCCTAGTGAGGTCCCTCTCAGATATAGCCTATTGAGGGAGAGAGAGAAGAAATTTAACCATCATTTGATTTTTAGGTGAAACCAGCTGTGGCCCTGTTTCCCTTGGCTGCAGGTAGGCACTGCAATGTGAATTGAGCCAAGGTCCAAAGTCTTATATCTGGGCAGCATTTTACTTATTAAGAATAAAATCATAAGTGAGAAGTAATTGTCTAAGTGGCATCTCATATAGACTTAAGTCTAATGGCTGGGGAGTACAGTCCCTTGGGTTTTAAAGAAACATGTGTCTCATTTTAGTCTTTGGTTATTCTTTCCTGCTGGGTGTTTAAGACCATGCAGGTGGCCAATATTAACTTTTTTTGTCAAGGTGAGTTGAGGATCTGGTCCTCGGAAGTTACTTGGGCTTGGGAGAGCCTGTGACTCCTTTAGTCCTTCTTTTACCAGCCATTCCATCTGTGTGAGGATAAGAGAGAGGCCTGATTTGATGGTGGCTTTGCTTGGAAACACTGAGGAAATTTTTGCTGTGTTTTGACCCTCCTCTTTGTGGACTAGACTCTGGTTAGGATCTACCAGGTCTCCATAGCGTCCTTTAACAAGAGACTAGATGGCTCATTAAAGTTACAGGGCATTTTGAGAGATGTCCCACAATCCCTTGGGACCTAGTTGACCTTGAAGGGCAATGAGCAAAATATTACCCCTTTTAATCCTTCTGACCATATTAGTATAGGCCTTTAAGCATAGTTATTGAACACTCAGAAGGTCAGTTACACCAGTCTTGTACTTTTAACTACTGTGTAATACTTAGATAAAGCTTGAGCAAAACCCAAACATTTTAAAATAAACCTCGATTAGACAAACATTTTGCTCTTTAAGCTAGCCCTTATAATTTTTAAGATGAGGAGAATAATAGCCCCATTAAGTAGAACTTTGACCTTAGAAATTTTAAGATCATTTATATAATTTCTAAGTCTTATTTTTATATATCTTAAGTGACTTATCAGACCTTTATAACTTACACAAACTTTCCTAGCCATCTTAATATTTATACTTACATGATTTTTTACAAAAATATTTTCATTTTTGCATTCTTTTAATATTTTTCTGTTTTTATTTTTTTTAATTAATTAATTATTTATACTTAATGTGTATTAATGTTTTGCCTGCATGCATGTTAAGTGCACTTGTGCATGCAATGTCCATGGAGGCCAGAAGAGGGCATTGGATCCCTTAGAACTGAAGTGGTAGATGCTGGGAACTGAACCCAGGCCCTCTAGAAGAGCAGCTCAGCTCTTAAGTGCTGAGCCACCTCTTTAGCCCTCTTACTGGTTTTTCTTAATACCATGAGATATAATATTATTAACAAATTTACCATTTGTTGTGAGAATTTTCTTGATGGGAGTGCTAAGCAATGTCTAACCCCTCCTTATAAGGTTCCAGTGACAAACACATGTTTGATTTCATTAAAGTGCATTTGGGGAACCATTGAGTTTATTGAGCTTACTTACAATGCCTGCGTTACTGACAGGAGTGTAGATGATCCCAACGCAGTTGCACTAGAAAAATCTTTACTCAGAAAAGATGACTTTTCCATAGCCCTGTGGGTGGAGCCCTTCTCCCTAGCCTTCCCCAAACTGTATACTCTAGCTCCTTCTCAAGATCATGAGGCCACATGCCTTTAGGGCAGAATTGGACACAACTGGCTGGGAGGAGTGGCTGGATATCCAGGTAAGGGTCCAATGACCTCATAGCCTCCGTTTGTGAAGGAATATCAACAGTTAACAAGCCCATCTATGATGATGTTTTACAAGCTGTTACAGCTCACATCATGACGGCAGTTGTTTGAAGACAGTGCTGTGTGACATCACTTGATTAAAAGTAAGTAGAGCTGGGTGTGGTAATTGACACCTTTAATCCCAGCACTTGGGAGGCAGAAGCAGGCGTCTTTGTGAGATCCAGGCCAGCCTGGTCATCATAGCAAATTCCTGGCCAGCTGGGGCTACAGGGAGACCCTGTCTCAAAACAACAAAAGTAAGTTGAATTCAAACTACACACATAGGACAATGTAATAAGATTACCTGTACACATATTTTTAACTACCAGGCTTTTTTGTTATTGTTTTAAGTTTCAAACAAACCTCTCCCTTTGGATTTTTATATCAACTACCTGCTGTGGTCTTACAAAACCTGAAAGCTAGAAAAAAGTTTGATTTTTAGTAGGAGCCTTGATACATTACTATAACAATCTTGGAGTGAAGGGAACACTCCTTGTTTTTTTAAAAAAAAAAAGGAAATACAGAGTCCAAAATCTCTACATGCTAACCTGTAATTGCAGTCTGTGTATTCCAGAGAATGATTTAGCCCACCCTTGATTTTGGCTTTGAGTGAGTATAAGTAATATATATAGAGAGAAGCAGCAGGCTTCTATCACCCAGGCAGTGGGAAAGGAATGGGTGCTTACATACCTGTACACACATTAATTCCAAAGGACATAGGCCATGGGGAGCTCAGGGTACTGAGTAGATTCTTATGAAACATGTAGAGAGAAGATTAATCCAGTTAGTTTGTTATTAAGGTTCAGATAACCCCAACCCCTCACCAACAGGGTCTCAAGGACTTCTCAAGCTCCTGAGAAAAGGGAACAGCGCTGATAAGCACCCTGGTCTTTGAAGTTGAGAGAAGCAGACTTTTCTCCACTGTTTGGTCAACACAGCAGGCTTCCCCTTTGATCTCTAAAGAGGACAGGTTTTAACAGTCCCCCCCCCCACCCCATCCAACTTAAAAAAAAATACACCTTCCTGCCTTCTGCAGGAAGCAGAAGCCTCCCCCTTTAAAAAGACCCCAGCTCACGACCCAGGCAGACATTTTCCCTCTCCGGAAGGGAATCTGTCTCATGTATTCCTTTGCTAATAAACTCTATTCCAGTGAAGTTTTATCTGTGTCCTGGTGCTTTCTCCTGATCAACCTGATTCATCCATAGGCTACTTTATCTATCATTTGTGTTTGTCTTATAAATTTCATAAGATTTTTTTCTGATGTTGTTTATTCTCATGACCTTGATGATTGAGGCCCATAGGGGACAGGTAACTTATAAATAATATGAGAGCCTTTCAGATCCCTTGAGAAATTTTAGATATGAACGAGGGGCCATCATCAGACTCTAGAGAGGTGGGAAGCCCAAACCTAGGTATTGATTAAAATATTAAATTAAAATACTGATTACCATATCAGCCACCTCAGATGTGCACGGAAAAGCTCTTTTCACCCTGAGAAAGTATCTCTCATGACTAGTAAATATTTGGTCTTTTTAACAGATGGCATGTGGGTAAAGTCAATTTGACCATCCTGGTCAGAGATTTGTCCTCTGGCTTGATGAGTTGGGAAAGGTAGGTGTGCTGGATAGCTTTAGTGTCAACTTGACACACCTGGGTTGAGGGAGCCTCAGTTGGGGAATTGCCTTCATTGGACTGGCCTGAAGCCATGTCCATGGGGCACCTGCTTGATTGTTGAGTGATGTGGGAGGGCCCGGCCCACTATGGGTGGTGCCATCCCTGGGCAGGTGGGCCTGTGCTGCATAAGAAAGCAGGCTGAGCAGGGGCCAGGGGAGCAAGCCAGTAAGCAGCGTTCCTCCATGGCCTGTGCTCCAGCTCCTGCTTCCAGGTTCCTGCCCCGAGTTCCTATCTTGGGCTCCCTGATGAACTGTGACCCAGGAGATGTAAGCTGAATAAACCCATTCCTCCTCAAGTTGGTAGTGGTCAGCGTTTTGTCACAGCAATGGAGAAACAAAGACAGGTTACTAATTCTCCCCTGGGGCAGTGATCATTGGGATACACAGCAGGACTGGGTAACTGCATTGTGATATCTGATAGGGCGGAAACTTTGATTAATTGTGAGAGGAATTTAGCTAGGAGTGGTTGCTACCATCTTACATGAAAATTGATCATGGAGGATTGTTAAGATGTTCAGCTTTTCTTTTTTAGGTAAAATTATCTTTTCTCCTGAAGTAAACCAATCTTGATGTAATGGGGCTTCCTCTTGGGATAATTTTTTGTTTCCTCAGATGAATAAGGAGGTGGGTTAAGTGGTAAGGCAGTGAGAAGGGAAGCCGCATGTGGCTTAACCTCCCTTGTCAGCCTTATAATTTCCTAGGCTGATGAGGAAGTCTAAGTTTTGGAGTCCTTTCAGTAGAAAATATCTGCTCATTAAAGTAAAGAGGCTGCCTGTACCAATTTTAAACGTAGGATATTATTAATGATGGGCAGGCCTTGGGCAGTTTGGGGAGAGCATTGTTTTGAAAATGCTTTTTGTCTTCCAACAAATCATCTTCTCCATAGGTACTCTGGCTACTTATATTTGCAACCTGCCCACTGTTAGTGTGGACTGTCTCAAATATGAACACAAATCTCCCCATCATTAGTGCCTAAGCATTGAAAAATTTTTGTTTTTTTATATTTTATTTACTATTTTTATTTTATGTGTATGAGTGTATTGCCTGCATGTATGTTAGTGCACCTGTGTTGTGCAATGCTGCGCAGGTCATAAGAGGGCATTGGATTCCCCTGGAACTGGAGTTAAGGACGGTTTGTAGCTGCCATGTGGGTGCTGGGAATCGAACCCAGGTCCTTTGCAAGAGCAGTCAGTGCTCTTAACCACTGAGCCATCTCTCCAGCCCCAGCATTGAATAGTTTAATCATAAAACCTTCATAACTTCCCTCACACTCCACCCTCCATCTTTACCCCTTTCCTCTCTCTGATGTTTTCTGTTCCTACTGAAGGGATGGTGATATCTTCCTCAACTATCTCTGGATGTTCAAACAGATACATCTGCCACTACTGCTATTCTGTTTCTTAACTACTGCCTTTCAATCTCATGTACTTTCTGCCCTCTACCTTGCTAAACTAGTTCTTTAGGAGCCACATCAGCCATTGCCTCTGAAAGGCCGTCCCTAACACATTCGTTCACACCCTTTCAATTCTGAGTCCAGAGCATAGTAGGAAGTCAAATAATTACAGCATAAAATAGGGATTGCTTACACAGCAGTGATGTAAAGTAGTCACATCTAGTTCAAGAGCAAAAGCATTAGATATATGAAGAAATAATTAACATTTCAAGTGCTTAGAAAACTTGTGGGGAGAGAGAATCATAACGCACTTCACATAGTACACCAAGTCTTAGAGAATACAAGGAGAAAGTAACAGAGAAAGCACATCAGGTGTAAGCCAGGCTGCTCACAGAATGAGGTTTTTGCAGATGATAGTGACTGGAGGAAGAAAATGCTTAGGTGGTCATTTTCCTCTTAGAAGGTAGTGAGCAGTATCCACTATGAATATGGTATTGGGTTCCATGTATACTTCAGTTTTGTTCAGAAGTTGTGTTCATTTGTGTGTATTGGGATCATCTGTGCATGGATCTCTAAGATGTGTGTATGTCTTTAACATGCCTTTTACTGTCTGTCCTAGTGATTTACTGAGGCTCTTGAGAACTACACACATTTCTTAAGTCAGTAAACAGCCAGTTTAAAATGAACCCAATTGAAGTTTGCAACTGAGAAATGAAACACCCAATGTTATCAGTACTAAACTTTTGCATTTTCTGATTATGGCATGACAACTATCATGTTGTCTAGTTGTTTTCCTTATTTTAACCACATACATGGATTTTTTTTGTAGAACCAATTATACAATCTATATCAAAAGAACAAAATAGGTGTGTGGCAGCGAAAAGAACCAGAAAATGATTACTATGTCTTTACATATGTTCTTTAAAATAATTTTCATTCATAAATGAGATACCATTGGTCTCATGAAGTTACTGTTAGAGAACTCTGGATAATCAGTATATTATGATTTGATATTTAATTTTTGTTTTCTTTTTTTTCCAGGCAGGATCTCATTATATAGCCCTGGCTGGCCTGGAACTGTCTATGTAAACCAGGATGGTCTCATGCTCACAGAGATCCAAGTGCCTCCCAAATGCTGGGATTAAAGGTATGTGCCATCATCCTTAGCTTACTACTTAATCTTTTTTTTTTTTTTTTGGTCTTTTTGAGACAGGGTCTCCCCATAGCCCTAGCTGGCCTGGAACTCGATATGTAGACCAGGCTGGTCTTAATCTCACAGATCCTCCTGCCTCTGCCTCCCGAGTGCTGGGATCAAAGGTGTACACTACCATGTTTGGCACTTAACATTTAATTATAACATAATTTTAACTAATTGTATGATGTGGGTTTTTAAATTTTTTTATCGTTTTTATTTTCCTACCCCTCTCTCTCTCTTTCTTTCTCTCTTTCTCACTCTCCCTCACTCTCTTGATCTCTCTCTCACACACACATAAGAATAAAAATAAATCTAATAATTTTTTTGATTTCCTGCTGCCAGTCTACATAGCAAAGATTAACATTCCTATTATTCATGTTGGTCTCTAATTGTCTCCAATAACTCTGTTGTTAGAGAACAGTTAAATACATTCAATGCCAGTAACTATGGAAGGAATGATGCCTTCCAGATTTGCCTTTGGTGTTATGCTCCAGATATGATCACTAAAGCCTGTCTTTTGTCTTTTTTTTTTCAATGAGGGAATTCAGGAAATTTAATAAAAACTGTACCCACTGACTTTACTTGGCATTAGACTATATCAGGGCAGGATATGGCACAGAAAGTTTCCATAAACCCCTGCTACTATGTGGTTCCTAATGTATGGAAAACTACTGAAGTCATGTGCTAGTAGAATATAGCTGTTGGTACGGCAGTCATCCAAGACGATATTTTAATTGTTATGACCTTGCCTAATTGACAGTTACTGAGCATTAGCCAAGTGGTAAATGGTTAAACACTGAACATGGAAGGTGAGGAAGGTAAATGCTGTAACTTGTACAAAGCACAAGTCAACATTATCACTTCTTCATGTAAGAACACAGATTCTCTTAGACCAGAGAGTAATGAGAGAGTTTTAATTATGGTGGGAACAATAGGGCAAATAGAAATATGGATTCAGGGCTGATCTTTCTGAATGGGACAGTTAGGAGGCCAAGTATAGGGGAAGGATGTGGCCAGGAGAAAGTCTATCAGGATGCCATCGGACAAATTCAGCAGAGAATCACATCTAGTCACTTGAACAGCGCATCACCTCCTTTTCTGTGAGCATGTCTCCTCTGGAATTCCACAGTCAGTGTTACATGGCCATAGTCCCTGTTAAGTTAAACATCAAACTTGATTATTAAATATATATGAGGACCTCTATTTACTGCTTCACTTTTTTTTAAAGGTAAAGTTGGTGTTTTATTTGAATTTAAACTAGTCAAACTGGTACTGATTTTTCTTCATGTGTCAAGTATAAAAATCTTCTTACAAATATTAATGAATAAGTGGGGCTTATAGTGAGATGGATCTTCAAAAGGATGAAGCAATCAAGCAGATTGCAACAGCAAGAATCTTCAATTACCAAACATGAAATAGAAGCATGCCACATAGTTTTGTTTTGAGATGGGATCTTAGTACACATAAGTAGTTCAGGCTGATTTTGAACTTGCTATATATGCAGTCTAGGCTGGTCATGACCCATTAGAGTGGCCACCATACCTGGACACATTTTAATTTTTAAAATTTATGTATTTTTACTTTATGTGTATGAACATTTTACCTGCATGCATGTAAGTACACCTGTGTTGTGCAAAGTTTGCAGAGACTATTAGAGGGCATCAGATTCTCCCAGAACTAAAATTACAAATGGTTGATAGCTGCCATGTGGGTGCTGGGAATCAAACCCAGGTCCTCTGCAAAAGCAGCCAGTGCTCTTAACTGCTGAACTATCTCTCCAGTCCCTACCTAGATACATCTTTATATGTTTACTTCCTACGCTTTTAGATTCTACATCCGAAAGCTACCTAACTTAACTGGATCTGTAGCTACAGCCATCCTATCTAGGTATGTCTGGTCTGCAGCAGGGAGGGCTATTCAAGTCTTCTTCATTGGATTCCAGTTAACAAGTTGACATACCATGTACAACTCAATCCAAGATTCCAAGTAAAAAACAAGCCTTGTGTAGCCCAGTGCATGAGCACTTGCCTAACACAAAGTGCTTAGTTCACCCCCAGCACAACACAACACCAAAGAAAAAGACATAGCTATATAGCTCAAAAACAAATGTGCCAATACCAGGCCACAAATATAGCTCAGGGGTAGAGCAGGCACCTAGCATTTTCAAGCTTAGATCTCTAGCACAAAAAAGAAAGAAAGAAAGAATGAAAGAAAAAGAAAGAAAGAAAGAAAGAAAGAAAGAAAGAAAGAAAGAAAGAAAGACAAAGACAAAACTATATAAAAATCTTTGAGCGGGGCATGGTGCTGCACGCCTTTGATCCCAGCACTTGGGAGGCAGAGGCAGGCGGATCTCTGTGAGTTCAAGGCCAGCCTGGTGTACATAGTGAGTTCCAGGATGGCTGGGGCATGTTACCTGGAGCCCCTATCTTAAAAAGGCCAACAACAACAACAACAAAAATCTTTGAAAGAAGGAAGGCACTCAGTCACCGCCCTGAAACAGAGCATTACTCTTCTCATGCTTCACCAGGTGGTGAATTCACTGAGTAGTTCAGGAATGAATCCAAGGCTTGGGGGCTGCTTTCCCCAGTGGCTTCCAAACTGACCTCCAAATCACTGACAGAAAGGTTTTGCTGGAACTGCATGTAGGGCTGCAAAGATTCCTCTCCAAAGTTATTGAACTGTGTGTTCCAGACCTGACTGTTCTAGGCTTGGGTATACCAGGCCTGACTGTTCCAAGAGTGGTTGTTCCGAGATGGATTGTTCTGGGTCTGGTTGTTCCAAGTTGGATTGTTCCAGGTCTGGTTGCTCCACATTGGGAGGCTTTCAGATGGGTTCAGATACCGCTGGGAATAGTTTGAATGGAGGCCTGGATATTCTGTAGATGCTGAGCCCTTACTGTTGAAGGTCTTTGGCCAGCTGCTTTTCTGCCATCTTTTACATTTCATTCTTCGGTTTTGGAACCAGGTCTTAATGGGTTTGTAAGTGAGATTCAGAATGCTAGAAAGTTCTTGCATCTGCTGGAGGCTGAGGTACTTCTGTTTCTGAAACCTGTTGTTGAGTGTGCACAGCTGGGCCTGAGAGAAGACGGTTCACATCTTCTGTTTCTTGATATGGACCTTACTCTCTTCCTTCTTCCCAGGGCTAGCCTCAGAACTGGGACCAGCTAGCTTTGGTGTGGGACTGTAGAAGAATCAGGACTGTCCACAGAGGAAGGAGGAGGAGAGGCCCAAGCTAGGACTTAGGTCTTCCAGGTACTGAGAACCCATTGCTCCATTTTTAATGTGTGATTTTATATTCTTTCAGCTTGATTTTAAAATAGAAAACAAGATTTTTTTTCCTGTGTGATTTGGAAGTCTATATAGCACTCATTACTGATTTTAATTTTAGCTGACTATTGTTAAGCAACTCAGATCAAAGCACACTGATCCTTTTTCCAAAGTTTAAGATCAACAAGTAGAAAATATATTAAATACTCAAAAGGAAGGTGGGATAGCCACTTATTCCTTTCTTTGTTTGAGGAGAGTATAACATGCATTTGTGTGCAGGTGAAAGTGCATACCTGTGTGTGTGTATGTGTGTGTACACGTGTGCGCACACAGATTTGGAGACCCGAGAATAACCTCAGGTGTCACTTCTCTTTTTTGTTTTTTTAAGGCAGTGTCTCTCCCTAGCCTGACACTTTCCAAGTAGGCTAGGCAGGCTGGCCAGCGAGTCACAAAGATCTTCCTGTTTCTGCCTCCTTCATGATGTGATTAGCTCATGGGCTATCATGCCTGACTTTTGTGTCTGTTTTTTGCATGGGTTCTAGGGCTGGAACTCAGGCACCAGTGGTTACAAGGCAAGCACTTTACCTACTGAGCTATGTCCTCAGCCAGAGAAACTGTATTATAATTAGACAGAATGCTTATTTAAACAGCAGGACTAGCAGGGTGTGGTGGTTCATACCTTTAATCCCAGCACTCAGGAAGCAGAGGCAGGCAGATTTCTGAGTTCAAGGCCAGCCTGGTCTATATGGCAAGTTCTAGGCCAGCCAGTGCTTACATGTGAGACCTTGTCTCAAAAAAAATCTTAAAATAATAATAGTAGTAATAATAAATAAATAAAACAGTAGGACTGACATGTTCTTCTTGCCAAAAATTTACATGTGAAATATTTACTAAATTATATAACATATTGAGTGGCAGTAATTTTTATGTCTCATCACATTTCAAAAACAGGTTAAATTATATCTATCAGTTAGAGAGTGGAAGTACAAGCTGCATGTAGGTCTTTACTCCCGAACAGTTTTAGGGATTAAGGAGAAGAAATGAAGGAGGAGGTGAAGATGAAGACAAGGACAAGAGCCAGGGAATAAATGAAAGAAAACAAGACTGGTCACACAGTAGAGGGTATGAATGCATCGAACTAAGGAAATGCAGGGGAGGATGTGACATTTGTTTGGAGACTATCGAGTGAGCTGCTAATGTGAGATGTGACTAATAGGAGGAACAAAAAATCCATTTTCTTGTCTTCTCTTCTGGGAAGACTAAGATTGAACTACAGGTTACATGTAAGGTCAATAGTGGGATCTTGAGTAGATCATTCCTTGAGGGTCCAAGATTATTAACGACACACAGAATGGCAGGATCCAAAGAGAAATCTAAGCACTTTGGACTGCCTACAAAGAGCAAAGATACCTATTTTAAGGCTTTTGGGGGAGGGGATATGGATCTTGCACTGTGAGGGAGCCTTGTTCATGTGTGACTTAGATGATGTTGTGGACTTGAGGAAGCAGGGCACACTCAGTTAATGTGTATCCATCACATGGATGCTCCTTTGTAGTCCCTAACTGTTTAAGGACTGATTGCCTGGGAACTTGGAAAACTTTTGGTCGGAGAGTGAGTGGTAGAGAGTGTGGGGAGAGTGAAAGTTACAGAATCACAGCAGGGGATCTCCATTTCCTAGGGCCTAATTACCTGGAAGGTCTTCTAAACGCTTTTGAGGGAGTGAGAATTATAGAATCACTGTAGGGTGCTTGTCAAGTCTCTGTAGCAGTGAGAATTAGAGTTAGTTATGAGGGTGGAGTGGCTGCTCCAGATGGGCATAGATTGAGCAACATCTGGCCTGGGATCTAACATTTCTGATCTTTTTGTTTTCATAAAGAAGAAACACAGGCATAACTTTATAGCAAAATAGATAGAGAGGCTTATGAGGCAATGGGCCTTGTGTGGGCACCATTGATGGCTTACTGTTACACTGAGCATTGTGGTATCAGGGCACCTCCCAATCTTGGGATGTCTGGGTCAAAGGCATCATGATGATACTGTCAGTGTGAATCCATATGGCATGTTGGGTGGTGGTCCAGATGAACTGAGGATAAAGAGGGACCTATGGATTTAAGAAAAAAAAAAGAATATTAAGGGATTGATAACAGGTATGAGCCAGAGACCCGTGAGGACTTTTGAAGCCATCTATCCTGTGACTGATGCTTATATCTGATTCTTGAGGCACAGGTGGCTAGTTTCTTTGCTGTATTTCTGACAAGACCAGAATGGATTAACATAGAAGTGGCATGCTTAAAACAGGCAATGTGCCCTTTTTGCATCATCTGGAGATTTGGGTCTTTCTCATTTTGGACTGTGACTGCTGCTACAGAGTCTACCTGGTCTGAGATTTTTATTAGGCTTTCAGAGATTTCATTAAGGCTTTCTTGCATGTCTTGGGATAAAGAACGATGGTACATTATAGGGGTAGATAAACCTGCTGTCTAGTGCCAGCACCCACAATTACACCTAGGGCCACAAAGGGAATAGGAATGGAGAGTCTTTCTGCGTGTGTGGTCAGTTAAAGGGACAGGAAAACATTGGTTTTTTTAGGAGTCACATGTATGTTTGTGGATAAATATGCTAGGGTGCAAATTGCAGTCCAGTCAGCGAGGAGACAGAGAGAGGCTGAGGAGTCACAGAAGAAGAAATGTCCTGTTTGAATAGAGGTGGTTTTTCTAGAGAACCAGCTAGACTTGCCCTGTCAGGGGCTGAAGTATGACAGTAGTGTTACAGTTTGAAGCATAAAAGAAGTGTTTGTGTCTAGATATTAGGTGGAAGCGATGCTAGAGAGCAGGAGTATCTTATTCAGGTTTGTGTAGATGCTGTATTTGTTGGAAGTTATAGGAAAAAGTGGTGAGGGAGCTTGGACATCCCCAGTAGTATAAAGAGCCAGTGGCATCTGAGCAGTCCAGTAGAGAATTGGATATACAGCTTGAGAGATGCAAAAGTTAATTGTGATGGGTGAGACCGAGGAGTCAACCCAATGGGAGAGGTAAATGGAGACAAACTGGATAGTAATAGTGACACTGGAGAGGAGTCTAATTGCCCCACCTGGAGACCTTTATAGAAATGCTGTCTGATAAGGCAGAGAGGAGCTCGTACTATTAAGGAGGTGTGTATGGTAAGGGGTCCAATGATAGAGACCCTATTGGTCATAGGTTTGGAGATCTTGGAGATATTTTGGATATGTGTGTCATACAGTTTGGAGGTTGTCTGTCAAAATAGTAGTGTCTGTCTGATCAGTGATAACAGGTCCCTTTTATTTTGGGTTCACAATGAGGTGTGTGAATTTGTCGAAGTCCGAAGAGGGGATGGGACAGCCATATCTACTCATGCAGAAAGGGAGAGACACAGCCAGCAGTCATTTGCTAGAGTGGTGTTGGAGTTACTAAGAGATGGGTGAGATTAAGAGTGATCTCTAGTGTGGGTCTCTCTTCCCTTGTGGGTCGCTGGCCACCGATCTGCGAGAACAAAGGGAGCAGAAGTGACAAACAGGGTCAGGATGGCCCTGAGTACAACAAAGAACTTCCGGGAGTCAGCTTCAGTGAGACAGCTCGTTTATTTAGGGGACTTGGAGGGAATAGATAGGGTGAGGATGGCAGACAAAGCTTTACCTGATAGGTGTTCATAGTATGCTTTATTTACATGTGGCAGGAGGACCCTATCATGTAGAAAGGGGAGGTGGGATTGACTGGTTGTAGTGCAATGCCTAATTATCATACAGGGAAACCAGGGGCAGCATTTGCAGGGAACTATGTCAAAGGTCATGTTCCAAATAAGGTCAGACATCTGTGCTTGGAGACACTTTCCAAATAAGGTCAGGCAAAGAGTAGGAAGCCCCTGCTGAGAAAGGGAGTCCTCCATTTTGAGCCGTGCTCAGAGAGCTGTCTGGACATGGTGGACTACGACCTTAATGGCAGGGTCCCCCAACACTCTAGGTGATTAGAAGTAAGAGCCTCTTGGAACTGAACAGCCAAAGTGAAGGAAAGAGAAAGAAGAGTAAGGTTAAGTGCCTGTTATCAGAGTAAGCTATAATCAGAAGACTGTAAATTCAAACAAATAATTTTAATCCCCAGGTTGGGAGAAAAAGACAGAGGGAGAGAGGGGGAGAGGGAGAGAGGGATGGAGAAAGAGAGGGAGAGAGGGAGAGAGGGAGAGAGGGAGGGAGAGAGAGAATATGAATATGTGTGTTAGAGTTCAGAGAAGTGAAGGAACTTCCTCTGCCTTGTGATCTGTGATCCAGGGCGAAGTGAGTGGGGAGCTCACCAACCTGCTGCTCACCAGTTCACCCTTGTGTCCTTCATTTGTAGAGATTAATCAGAGAGAGAAGTGTTGTTTTTAGTTCTTTGTTCTGCATGTATATATGTGTGGTGGGTACATTTATGTTTCCATATGTGGGGACCCATGTGTGGGCCCGTGTGTGTGTGTGTGTGTGTGTGTGTGTGTGTGTGTGTGTGTGTAGGCCTGAAGTTGATATGTCTTCCTTGATTGTTATCCACTTTATTGATGCAGAGCCTCTTAGTTGAACCCAGAGTTCATTGATTCTGCTAGACTAGGTCGCCAGTCTGCCTTGGGAATCCCATCTAATCTTTCCTAGTGTGGAGGGCATAGGCTTTAAAAACAATTGCTTTGATTTTCTTTATGTGGGTATGGGGTTCTGAACTATGGTCTTTATGCTTGTGTAGCAAGTGCTTTATACACTAATATATTTCTTCCTGGCCCTTCCTGAAAAATATGTTAATGAACAAATTAAATAATCCTATGATATTTATCAGGATGCGAATTCCAGATATAGAAGTCATGAACACAGTAAAGACAATTTTTTTTCTGTGGATCTGGAAATGAAGCATACACCTTATTGGGACAAAGTGATGCATTGTACTTCACCCGATACTACATGAAGAAGTCATACATGATATAAAAGACATACATGAAGATAGCTTCAAGATGACCCAGAAGAAGATGTTGGTTGTGTAGGTCTGCCACACAGACCCTTCAATACAAACCTTCTGGGTTGATGTCTTTGAATTCATTCCTTATCTCTCCCTTCATGAACTTCCTTTTCTTTTCAGGTCTCTGATAGGCCACCTGCATGGCTCAGGAGGGCTGGCTTGGACATGGAGATCATGAGCCACAGAATCCAAAGCTGGATGGGAGAGATGGGAAAGTAGTTAACACCACACACTTTTGTAGCCAGGCTGGAATAGTGTTGCAAATAAAATCAGCTTGCTCATCTCCCCACACTTCCTTGTGGTTCCCACAAGAATCATGAGGTGAAAAAACTAACAGGACAGTGAGCCAGATTTTTCCAATGCTGGCGAGGTGACACTTTAGGATACTTTGTAGCATCCCTTAATCCATCTCCTTCTCTGAGTGGTTGGCACTAGAAAAGACACTAGAAAAGACAAGTGAGCACAACACAGAAATCAGTGGGCTGGCCAGAATCTGAGTCATATCCCTGGTTCTGGGTAAACCGGCATTCTTAAATTTTTTTTTTCATTTTATTTGTATGAGTGTTTCGTCTACATATATATAAGTGTACCATGTGTGTGCACTGTCTGTGGAGGCCGGAAGGCATTGGGTCTCCTGGTACTGGAGTTGTGTACCACCATATGAGTCCTGGGAACTGAACCTGGGGCTTCTGCAAGAGCAGCAAGTACTCTTAACCAGCCTCAAGTAAGACCTCTTAACTGCTTCCTAATATCAACGCTTACGCAACCTCCTTTAGGATGGTGACAGTATAACTTACTTTGCCAGAGGAGTAAGTGTGCAGTTCCCAAACCATCTTCAACATGTTTCTATGTGTTCCCTAATAAAGTTCTCTAAAAAAAGCTTGTTCAAAAACAAAACAAAACAAAACAAAAAAACCACAAAAAACCAAAACTATTCATCCAATCTTTGGCACATAATAAAAATGTGGGTACAAGGGTACTCATTAAAGTTCTCCTGTGTATGGCACTGAGCTATGCTCTGTGGATATTAAAATAAAAAGGATACAGTCCCCACCTCAGGAGATTTGTTTACAGCTTATGGAAGAGGCAGATGTGGGGAAAATGGGTGGAAATACAGACCCTGACTGTATAGTCCTGGGGACAGGCATGGCACCCCTGAGGGACAGAGACAAGTGAGCTACGCTGCCAACTGCATTTGGCTGAGTTTCTTCAAGACATGGATCCTAGGAACAGGCTTTCTGCACAGGCGAAAGGCTGTCTCAAAGCCTTTAGTTTCCTGCAATGTCCTCACGTCTTGGTAGCTCATTACAAATGCTATGTGTTTATTAATGTATTGCAGGACTGTGAAATGCTGAAATAAGATCCTAGAGATATTGTGATGACTAATCCTGGGTGTCAACTTGACTGGATCTGGGATTAACTGAAATGAGAGACATTTTCTTAATTGGATCATCTGAAGCTGGAAGACATGCCCTAAATGTGGGTGTTACCTTTTGATGGCAGCCTGTATAAAAGGCCAAGGCAGAGGAGAATGTCTGGCTTCTTGCTGCTTGCCTTCTCTCTTGCTGGTGAGTTCATCTTGCTGCCGTAGACTGAAGACTAGCTGATCTTTTGGAATTTGTCAGACCTTCAGTGCTAGATTGGGACTACTGAGACATCCAGCCTTGTGGACTGAGCGACTACAGATTCTCAGCTTCTCCAGTGTGGTGCAGCCGTTTTTGGACTACTCAGACTCTATCCTGTGCACTAAGCTGATAAATCTCTATACATATATATTCATTCTACCAGTTCTGTTTCTTTGGAGAACACTGACTAATACAGATGTCTATCCTACTTAATGTTGGGTATGTGTTCAAGTAATGGCATCTTCTGAAAGACTGTGGTTCCAAATCTCTACATGTACCAGGCAGTCGACAATGGCCCTCAGAAATGCTCATTGTTTCCCATAGGACTATTTTGTGAACTACTTCACACTACAGGGCCATGTGCATCGCCTTCATATGATGCTTATCTCATCAGAACCAAACTGCTGAACCAGTCCAATTTGTGCCAAATTAGCTGATGTTTACTTCGGACTCTGATATTTAGTAAAGAAGTCCCCCCTTTACTGAACTGAAGTGATATGCTGATTATAAATTGCCATAGTTTGAATTTTCGGGGAAAGCCAGTACATAACTCACTTCCTGGCTGTTTGTATACCACCATTGAAAATGACATATTTTGGAGACATCTTGATACAACGAAAACTTCAGTTCTAAAGTCTCAGTCACGAATATTCAGGAATGGAGAGCTCTGCCCAGGAGGATGGATTCTGTTCACCCGTGTGTGGAATAGACAGCAAACAACTGCCCAGTCACTGCAATGTACTGTCACAAGTCTCTCAATTAAAGGATCACTGTAGAATGCAGATAAGTGATTTTCCACTCTTCCAAACAGACATTCTTTGCCATCACATGCATACAGATCAAGAAGTACCATCATGGCACTAACATCTCAAGTATTTCTTTAAGAAAAAAACCAACTTTTGTACAATTTATTTATTTATTTATTTATTTATTTATTTATTTTTTGAGACAGGGTCTCCCTGTAGCTCCAGCTGCCTGGAATTCACCCTGTAGACCAGGCTGGCCTTGAACTCACAGAGGATCTGCCTGTCTCTGCCTCCCGAATGCTGGGATTAAAGGTGTGCGCCACCACGCCAGGCATAAAATTTATTTTTCAAAAAGTAGGGTCCCAGCCGGGCGTGGTGGCACATGCTTTTAATCCCAGTACTTGGGAGGCAGAAGCAGGCAGATCTCTGTGAGTTCAAGGCCAGCCTGGTCTA
>NW_008360304.1:1134985-1136103 GCF_000622305.1 Nannospalax galili | reverse complement strand
TTATTTTGATATATCACAGTGAAAGATTTATCGTCCTCTTTTTTTTTTTTTTTTTTAAAAAAAAAAAAAAAAAAAAAAAAAAAAAAAAAAAAAAAACCTAAAAAAAAGTAGGGTCCTGGAGAGATGGCTCAGCAGTTCAGAGCACTTGCTACTCTTGTAGAAGAGTCGGATTTGGTTCCCAAAATCCACATTGTGACTCACAGCCACCTGAAACTCCAGTTCAAGGGGATCCAACACCCTCTTCTGGCCTTGGCATGCAGGTGGTACACACACACACGGCAGGTAAATACACATGAAATAAATAAATAAATACATAAATAATAAATCTTTTTAAAAAGTAGATGAGCCCATTTCTTTTCTATTCAATTATCAACACGACTAACGACTCCCAAGAACACCTGATGCCACTTGATGCTACTTTTTGCTGCTGGGGAGGCTGCTAAACTGATGTTAGGATCCCTGAGGTTTGTAGGGGAACTTGCTTCCCCCAACCCAAGGGCACAGTATCTCCAGGAAGACTACCTGGACCCAGCATTGGCCATCCATCAAGGAGAACAGGGGCTCCTCCCAGATCTTCAGGACCCAAGCAAGAAGGTCAATCACTCTCAGAGTTTCTCAAAGTTTCCCAAGGCGCAGCTCCCCAGCCCCAAGATGCCCCACAACTAAACAGAAGTTTGCGAAAGCCTCCCAGGGGGAAGGGTGTTTGCACCGCATCCCTCGGGCCCTGAACCCTTGGGGCCTCTAGGGAGCCCACTGACCCACCGCTGCGCCGCCGCGGTGGCATCGGCGTTCCTCCCCTCGCTGGGCTCAGCCAAATCTGAAAGGTCCCAAATGGTTTCCCTCACGCATGCGCCGCGCGCCACCGTCCGACCTCCCCTCCAGAACCCCCACGCACAGCACCCGCGCCCCTTGACCAGCCCTGCCTTCTGCATCCAGGCACCTGCGTCTTGTACCGCGCACCTGAATTCCCCCACCCGCACCTGCATGTAGCTCCCGCTGCATCTGTATCCCGCACCTGCAGCCTCCTCATGCGCCAGCATCCTCTGGCAGCATCTGCACCCAACTCCGTACCACACACACACTTCATGACCCCCCCCCCCCGCCATCCCCAAATACCC
>NW_008360304.1:1116754-1134945 GCF_000622305.1 Nannospalax galili | reverse complement strand
TCATGCCCCCCCCCCCACGTCCTCCCCAACTACCCCCGATTTGGGACGAAATTTCCTGCTGCCTGCCTGCACCCGAGCTGTGTTGAGTTGTCCTGGAGCTTACAGCAGTCCCCACGCCCTCCAGTTTGATTTCTGTTAAACACGTGTTAGCAGAATTCTAGTGGTTTTGTTTTTGATTGTGATTGCTGATATTAGAGACAGGGGCTGGCTAGGTAGAGCAGACTGGCCTCGAAGTCAGAGATCTGCCTGCCTCTGCCCCTGGGATTAAAGGAGTGTACTATGCCCAGATGAATTCTAGTTTTTAAAAATACCTTGCACTTCAGGTTTGGCCTGACCTGGGGTAGCTGGAATTGTGTCCCTGCAGGACAAGATATCAGGGTACTGGGAGCATCAGGGTGAGGGTTTTAATGTCTCTCATGCTCCAAGTTCTACTTTGAAAGAGATTCCTAGGACAGAAGGCCACTGAACAAGACAGAATTCCACCCCTGTGTGTTGTATCAATGTTGACAAGGTCTAGCTGGGGTCCAGAGAGCAGTGGATATTTAATAAATGACAGCTGACTGAATTTTGCTAGCCATTTTGGAAAACACCAACTTTTTTTTGTGTGTGAATGATGGATTTATTTCAGGAACCGAGGCAAACTTCGGTGTCTGGTCATTTTGCAATCCTCATGGACGACCTTCCTTACCTTATTAAAGTTGGACTTTGCTTCAATTAAGTCTGTTGGTCATGAAGAACTTACTTCTGTTTAGGTCTGAAGGAGCCAAAGATAAAACAAAGTTTGTAAAGACATGTATGAAGTTCTCTTTCCTCTGGAACTTGGAGGTGCATATATATAATATGCACTAGTTGTATAGACAGATGATGTATTTTTTTTCTTTTTTTAAAGCAGGGTCTCATGTATTCCAGACTGGCCTTGGACTCCTGATTTTCCGGCTGACATCTCCTGAGTACTGTGATTACAGGCCTGCAGCACCATGTCTACCTTAGGTCTTTTAAAATAGAGAACTATTACTCTAGACATTTTGTTTGTTTTGGAAGGCAGGGTTTGGTCTTTTTGAGACAAGTTCTCCTCTGTAGTCCCAGCTTACCTGGAACTCACTGTGTAGACCAGGCTGGCCTTTATCTCACAAAAAGCCACATACTTCTGTCTCCCTACTGCTGGGATTAAAGATGTATAACATCGTGCCTGGTCCAAGACTTCAAAAAAGACTATTTTCTGTGGTTTTTATTCTCCTGAGAAGCACAGGAATAGTTTCTATATTTATCACAGAAGCACTGAAAGGTTTGTAGGCTCTTAGGTAAACTCTTATTATATTCTATTGACAAAACAAATATAATATAATATGATGATTTACAACTTTTCATTAGAAATAAGTTTAAAATATTTAGCTTCAACCAATGTTTGCACACCCATGCTCATAACATTATTCAGTATCCAAAAGGCAGTAACCTGAGTGTCCCCAGAAGGATGGAAGGATGCACAGATGGTTGGTACTCACTGCAGACTATTATTTGACCTTAAAAAGGAAGGCATAGGGGTTGGACAGATGGCTCAGTGGTTAAGAGCATTAGCTACCCTTGCAGAGGACCTGGCTTCAGTTCCCAGCACCTGTGTCAGGGAGCTCACAACTACCTGTAATTTCAGCTCCAGGGGATCTGATACTTTTGGTGTTCATGGGCACTGGTACTCGTGTGTGTGTGTGTGTGTGTGTGTGTGAATGAAGTAAGCCAGATACAACAGTAACAAATACTGTAAGATTCAACGTAGAATTGCCAAATTAAAGCCAGGCATGGTGATACATGCCTCTAAACCCAGCACTTCAGAAGCAGAGGCAGAAGGATTGTTGAGAGTTTTAGGATAGCTAGAGCTGGTGTTAGACCCTGAATTTAAAAAAAGGTCAGACATGGGGTACTCACATATAATCCCAGCACTTGGGAGGTAGAGGCAGGAGGATCAGGAGTTCAGGCCAACTTAGGCTATGTGAGACCCTGTCTCAAAAACCAAAACAAAAATATCCTTAAATTCATAAATACAGGAGCTGGAGAGATGGCTCAGCAGTTAAGATCACTGACTGATCTTGGAGAGGACCTGAGTTTGATTCCCAGCACCCACATGGCGGCTAACAACCATCCACAACTCTAGTTCCAGGGGATCCAACACCTTCTGACCTCCTCGGGCATTGCACAACATGGGTGCACTTACATAAAATAAAATTTATAAAAAATATTTAAAAAAATCATAAATACAGAAAGTAAAATGTTAGTTACCAGGGTCTGGGAGAGTGGGGAGTAGAAAGTTAGTAGTGGTTATGGAATTTCAGCTTGGGAAGATAAGAAAGTTCTAGAAACAGGTGGGGTGACAGTTGTATGACAATGTGAGTGTGTTTAATGCCACAAGAACTGTGCTCTTGAGTAAGATGATCAATTATATGCATATTTTACTGCCATGGACATTTTAAATGATATTGTGTAAAGACCAGCCAGACTAAGAAGATAATGGCTCCTTCTGTATTTTCTAGATAGCAACTAAGATGTTAACTAGGTGGTTTAAAGTTTAGTTGTAAAAGTTTGCTTCTTATTTGATGTCCAGAAAAATTGTACTTGGGATAATTTTCAGGAGTAAATCTATGTATATGCACATATACCCATAAGTCAAACTGACTAGAGAGGAATTCTCAGTTGAGTCACATCCCTATGTCCTCCCAACGTGCCTACATTGTAGTTTGTACCCAGAGCCTGGGTGTTGAGAGAGCTCAAGTGCTCCATTATCTAAGCTAAAATACGCTTGCCTCGGGTGCCCCCTGGTGGTCTATATGGGAATTGCCTCTCGTGGCCGAGACGGAATCTGAATGAACCTTTGTGCTTTGTGTGTAATGAAGTTCTACGAATATTTGTTGGCAGTATCTGTCCTTCCTCAATGTGGCAGTCCAGACCAAACGCAGTGGTCTTGTGTTTGATCATGTTATAATGAAATTTAAAGGATCTTTTCTTTAAGCACCAAAGTTTATGATGTATAAAAATCTTTTTTTTTTTTTTGCTTTGTTTAAAAGTAGTGTAGACACTACTGCTCATTAGCTACTTACAGTAACTGGCAGTGCACGTATTTAAGTACTTTATGGGTTACAAATATCTCTACTAGCACATTTGTAATCAACTCAATTATTTATTGAACATCTGCTCATGCAAAGCCTTGGGCTGGTGTTGGGGGAGGTGAAAAGGCCCCACTTTCTCCACTCAAAGCATTCATTGTGCTGAGCTCTGTGACAATATCTGTGCCTAGAAGGATTTGCTAATCAGTTCACTCTGAATTAGAGTGTTAATTCACAAACACATCTATATCTTAATGAGACAATGGTATTCAAAGCAGACCTGGGGTACATGCCTATATTCTTGGTACTTGGAAGGTTAAGGCAGAGGATTGCTGGGGGTTGGTGCCAGTGTGGACTATATAGTGGTACCAGGCCAGCAAGGGATATACAGTGAGACTCCGTTAAAAAAAAAAGCCCCACTCCTAACTTCCTCAAAGGCATATAGCTGGCCTCCAACAGAGAGAAAAGGCTCAGTCACCATCCATCCTGTGAGCTCTTCCGCCACGAGGCTCTGAGCAGAAAAGTTTACATATGAACTCATTCAGCCCTCCCAGAAACCCACTGAGGTTTTGATGATCTCTGGCTTTCCAATGAGGAAATGGAGCCTCAGAAAGTTGATTGACCCTGGCCCTGGGCCACACAGTACGCGGCACAGCCAGGGCATGATATGGATCGCTGCCCCAAGCCTGCTGGTAGCAAGCCATATGCATGTAGCTTGAAGAGAAGACTTTCTGAAAAATGCATCCTTAGGCAGTTTTATCATTGTGCAAGCCTCACAGAGTGCACTTTCACACACCCAGGTTGTAGGTGATTGCTTACTGTTCCCTGGCAACTGTAGGATGATAGTAAATGTTTGTGTTTGTGAATGTATCTAAATGTAGAAGAGTAGCAATTCTAGGTGACAGGAATTTTCAGTTTCATGATAATCTTATGGAGCCACTGTTGTAATGTGGTCCATTGTTGAAATGACGTTCTGTGGTGCAAGACTGCCCGCTTACAGACAGGAATATGGAGAAAGAATGTAGGTAGACCTGGGAGAACGGGCCTGTACTCAGGAGGCTGAGGCAGGAGGATCACAAGTTTATGGCCTGCCTGGGAAACTAGTGAGATTTTGTCTCAATGTTTTTTAAAAATGTTTTTTATTAGCATATACTAATTATACATAATGAGTTTCATGATGACATTTTCATACATGTACGTAATGTGCTTGGATCATATTCACACATCCCTCTCCTCCCTCACCCTCTTTTCCTTCCTCTTATTTTCTCTAATCCCTTTCCTCTTCCCAACTAGCCCCTCTTCTATATTTATTTTTATTTTTTAGTGACACAATTAGTTTCATTAGAGTTGTTAGAAAATGTCTCTCCTTCCCCCATCAACCACTATAACTCTTCAGGAAGGGCGGGGCCCCACGAGCCCTTCTCCCTTCCATGGCGGTGCAATCATCTTAAAGAATATAAGTGGGCTGGGCTGGAGAGAACTTAGTGGTTAAGAGCACTGGCTGTTCTTGCAGAGGACCTGGGTTCTAACATCAGCACCCACATGGCAGCTAACAACCATCAGTAGCTCCAGTTCCAAGGAATCTGATGCCGTCTTCTGACCACCTAGTGCACTGTATGACTGGGATGTCATCTCTGAAATGTTTGCTTGATTTTTTTTTTTTTTTGGTGTTTTTGAGACAGGGTCTCCTTGTAATCCTGGCTGGCCTGCGACTCTCTATGATGGCAAGGCTTTCCTCAATCTCACAGAGATCCTCTTGCCTCTCTGCCTCCTGAGTGCTTGGACTAAAGGCATGTGCCACCATGGTCAGCTTTTGCCAGTTTTTCCTCCCTTTTTATTGCATTTTTGCAAATTTCACATAATATATTTTGATTGTATTTAGATCTCCTCCCACATCTGTACTCCTACTACCCTAGCCCAATTCTATGTACTCTATTATATATACTATATTATATATAATAAGACCTATAGAGTCTCAAATTTGTGTCCTCAAATGCCCTTCTGGGTGGGTCCATCCACTGGAGCCTGGTTAACCTACCAAGGACCATACCCTTAAAAGAAACTGGCTCTCCCCTCCCATCACTCATCACTTGCCAATAGTTCCTCAGGTAGGGTTGGGGTTTCTTGCCTAGTTTCCCACATCTATGCTGGGATTTTGTCTGATTTAAGCTTGTATGTTACTTGTTCATGCTGTCACCATTGCTGTGTGTTCATTTGAGTGACTGACCAGCTGTCCGGAAAACATTGTTTCCTTGTGATCATCTACCACCCCTGGCTCTTAGAATCTTTCTGCCTCCCTCTTCTGCAATGATACCTGAGCCACAGGAGGCAGAAGGTTGATATGGCATCCTATTCAGGGATAAGCACTCTACAGCCTCTTATTCTCTGCACATTGACCAGTTGTCAGTCTCTGTATTAACCATCATCTGCTGTATAAGGAAGCTGTGAGATGAGAGATGCATTAATAAGTCATTAGGAGTCACTTTAATACTATATCTGTTTAGCAGAATATTAGTACTAGGCTCTCCCTTAGGATCTGTATCCTGTCTAGTCACAGGTTCCTAGGTCTGATATCAATGTCAGGTATAGACCCTGTCCCCATAGGTCCAGCTGGCCTGAAACTCACTACATAGGCTAGATTGGCCTCAATTTCATTCAGAGAGATCCACCTGCCTCACCTCCCAAGTGCTGGGATTAAAGGTATGCAACTCTATGCCTGGTGGGCTCCATCTTATGAAGTGGACCTTAAATATAATTAAAAAGTAGTTGGTTACTTCCATAATATTTGCCACCATTGCACCCGAGGGCATATCTTGCCAGGCCAGTTGTTTCTGAAGCATGCAGGATTCATAGCTGGATAAGGTTGATGATTACTTTTCTCTTCCAGTAGCATGCATAGCACCTTCCAGCACTATGAAAGCTAGCCAGTAGAGATGAGATAAACTTTGAAGGCAGTACTGGCTTGAATACTGGCCATTGCCCCTGCTCTTGGTTACCTACCAGGACTTGATGGTAAGACCCTCTTGCTAAAGATGCTAATCCATGAGCTGTAGAACAAACAAGGAGAAATCAAGCATTTGCTAGTTTTTAATTGGGTTGTATTTCTTTGCTGTACAGCAGTTGATATTTACCTTCCATTGATTGGACTTTTGTTGCTTGTGTGAGACATTTTCTGCTCTGGCTCAGGTTTCTAGTCTGTGTTGTCTTTTGTTGAAGTTCTGAAATATAAAGTATCACAAACTTTTTCAGATTATTCGTGCTTATTTTAAGATATTTTCTTCTTTGAGATAATGAAGATTTTCTTCTGGATTCTATTCTAAAATCTTTCTTTTTTCACTTTAGCCTTCAAATTTTTGCACTACCTGGATTGATTTTCATAGAGAAGGCTTCCATTTCACTTTTTTCTTCCATAGGGATATTCGGCTGTTCCAGTTAGATGTATTCTTTAATTCATTTAATCCTCACTATAGATATAGTCACTATTTATTGCCCCTTGTTTCATTATCAGTTTTCCTCACTGATAAAAACCATTTCCTTCCATATCCTCATTAGTGAATTTAATCAAGTAAGCACCAGCATTATCTTCCCTTTTATCCCTGCAATCTTTCCTGGTAGAGGTACATTGTGAATATCCACCTCAGATGCACTTACTATGGCTTTTGTTTTTATTGCGCTTATTTATTCAGTGTGTGTGTATGCGGGTAGGTGCATGTGTTCGTACCATGGCATGTATGGAGGTCAGAGGATAGCTTGGCAGACTCAGTTCTCTGCCTCTACCATGTGGGTTTCTGGAATCAAAATCAGGTCATCAGATTTGGTGGCAAGCACCTTTACTCCCTGAGCCATCTCACCTGCCCAGTTTTTGTTTTTAAGAGGCAGCCACAGCATTTTATTACAGAAAAGGCTGCCAGAGTAGCATAGGAGGAATGTAGATAGAATGTAATAGGAATCAACAGAATGAAAGGCTGTGTGTGCAGCACTTGAGAGAACTTTCAATGCAAAACAACATTACCTATGACTCTGGGGCGGGGGGGACCATGGCCTGAGGGACCTTGACAGGTGTAGGTGGGATGCACCATGTTGGCATGCACAGCATGGCAATGTGCACACCTCTTGGGCTGCAGCCACAGGTTGATGGGTGACACCTTCCACTGCCTGGGTGTACTACCTTATCTCAAAAATTTAAAAAGTTAAAAGAAATGGAGATCACTAGGCTAGATAGAACATGCCATGCTTGTTTAGTATGCACAAGACCCTCAATTCACTCTCTACTACTGCAGAGAGAGAGGGACAGAGGCAAGTACCTTAGGGCCCATGGACAAGCCACTGGACAGTGGCTTTTGCTTCAGTCCTTAACACACACCCTACCAGAGATGTCTAAGTGCTGGGAATCAAATGTAGCCATGGTCCAGCCAGGATGGTGATAGAGATAGCCAGGGTAGAGATGGGAGTCAGGAAATGCATTTGAGCATAGTGATGAAGACAACCTTCAGAAGGGAAGGATGAGTTCAAGTCATCTTATTTTATCCTTATTACTGTTATCAGCATTACTTATATTTTCTTAGACAGGATCTTACTCTGTAGCTCAGTCTGGCCTGGAACCCACTACATAGCCCAGGATGTCCTGGGAACTTGTGTTGATTTTCCTGCCTCAGCTTTCCAGGGACTGGGATATGGGTGTCTGCTGGGATTATGGGTGTCAGCTGCCAAGCTTAAAGTTTAAAGATTGGCTATTAGCACAATGAACATGACCAGCCTTAAAACCTATTGGATGATCTAGTCGATTCTGGAATCTTGTCAAGCACACATCTTATCCTTTCCTTGTAAAGTGCAAGGGAGAGAAAGGGTATGTCTTTGAGTCACCTGGTGGGAACTGACTCACCTGAGGGCACTAATGAATATTGGGAGGCATGGATGAGCCCTGGGCACTAATCCTGTGCTTGAAGGAACCTTCACACCTCACCATAGAGGCAGACAGCACTTCACAGCTCTGTGTCCCATTGCCTTCTCTGGTCCCTTTCACGCTTTTGCTTTGGGCTTTCAACTGCTACATTTCCATCTCCTGTCTTTTCTAGTCCTTTTCCCATGAATACTGAAGTTGGTGGATGCTTTAGAGCCTTGTACTATGCTGGGCAGTATTTCTACAGCACCTTCTCATGTCCTCTGTAAGCCTTAGCTGTGGATGGTTTATGGTGCATTAACACAATGTAAATGCCGTGGTGTAAAGAGTTGTCATGCTGTATCATTTCAGGAACAAAAACAATATAAAAGCGTGTATATGGTCAGTACTGATGGAGTCTTGTTTTTGAGATTTTGGACTGTAGCTTGGTTTAATCTGCAGATACAGAAACTGTGACTATGGATCTGCACTTCTCTGCTGAAAGCAGCCCCTTTCATACAGGGCTTTTTTCCTCCTCCTTCTCCCCCATTCCTGCCACTCTTGATGGCTGAACAAGCAGGGGTGGTTCAGGACAAGCCTCTGCATGGCTTTGCTGGAATTCCTCCTTCAGTGATTACCAGGTAAGTGATAGGTAAACTCTTTGGGATAATGAAAAGGATGTCTGAGTTTGAGCCGCAGGTCTGCTATCATTAGCTCTCTGCCACTGGGCAAGTGGCTTTACCTCATAGACCCCAGCTTCCTGCGGTACAAATGGAGATGACTCATGAAGGATTGTGGTGACTGTGGGTCAACATGACCTGCAGTGTCAGTGCCAGGTACATAGAGAGTGCTGAAAGTTGATCCTCATTATTGTCATATACACAGTTTTGTGTGGTTGTCTATGTGTGTTGGGGGTTTGGTGTGTAGTGTACATACCTGTTAGTGTGGTATGTGTATGTCAGTGTGCAGGCGTATGTTCACCTGTGTGCACATGAGTGTGGGACCAGCGGTTGACATCAGGTGTCTTTTCTCAGTTGCTCTCCACTTTTATGATATTTTTTAAGACAGGGTGTCTCACTGAACATGAAGCTGATTGAGTCAGCTAGACTGGCTGGTCAATGAACTTTGGGCATCCACCTGTCTCTGCCTTCCCCCAGCACTGGGGTTATAGGTACACACCACTATGCCTAGCTTTTTGCATGGGTTCTGGGGATCTGAGCTCAGGTCCTCATGCTTGTAAGGTAGGCACCTTACTGACTGAGCTGTCTCTCTAGTCTTTGTGTGTGTGTGTGTGTGTGTGTGTGTGTGTTTTAATGAGGCAAGTTGGAGTTTATTAAACAGATCTAAGCATTAGTGGAGAAAGAGGGAAGGTGGGATGAGGGAGAGAGGGGAAAGAGACAGAGAGAAATGAATTAAGCTTAGGTAAAGGATAGTCAATACACATCCAAAAACGGTTGGAGTGGATTTCTCAAGAAACAGGGTTGCCCTAGTTTTCTTTCTTATAGTGCTGGGGATGGAACCCAGGCTTTTGCTAGGTAAGCACTCTACCACTAAGCCAATTCCCAGCCCTTTACCTAGAACTCATACAGCAATTTGACATTATTGTGCCATTTATAGTATAATTTACAAATTTTGGGTTCTTGAGAGATAGGGGGATCCCCCAATCGTTCATTTCCTTTTCTTTGTAGAAACTTTCTCCTGTCTATGGAGACATTTATATAATTAGTGAATTCCTCAAATATTGGAAGAATCTATTGCAAAGCAAGCCTGTTTTAGTTCAGGGAGAAAATAAAAAGAGAGAAACAAAAGCCTGTTTCTGTGCCTCCACTCCCCTTTCTTTATCTTCTGGGCACCCCCCTTTGTTGTCAGCCCCACCCTTTTGTTGTGCCCGTCACTGCTGAAGAATCTGTACTGGACTCAGTTTGCCCCTGGGTCGTCACACTTGAATGCAAACCAGGAACTCCACATCCCTTTTAGGAGGACACATTTTATTTCCTGTTTATCAAAGATTCATTTTATTTGATGTGTAGGGACAGCATGACTATAAGCAGTTTGAAACTTTTAAGCGTATTAGAAGGGTGATATTTCCTTAACAGGTGAAATCCTCAACCCTCTTGAGGGAAAGACTCACTAGGATTTGCCTGTAGTGTCCCCACTGCACAGCATGTTTTCCATAAAGCAAAATGAAAGATCTCATGTGTGTACATTTCAGTTTACAAAGGCTGTCTGTTTACAAAGGCCAGGCCACTTGTTTGCCAAGGAAAAGAAAGCATAAGCCATCGGGTTTTCAGAGACAGAACTCACCCTCTTCCTCTAGGAGTGAGGCAAGTTAAATCCTCTTACTTCAGTCAGAGAGCACAGGCCAACTGAGGTCTAGATGTTATCTAGCATAACTATTGTTCAGTGGGTGTGTCTAAGTGCTGGCAGCCGTTCTAGGGAAAGCTCTGGCTCAGGATAGTGTTTCCACTAGTTTATAATTCATCAATATGGATTAACATCTATCAGTCCCTATCAATTCATCAAATATCCGGTGAGCACAAAGGCCCTGAGTGAGGCCTCCTCTCTCAGGGGTTATAGATGAACAAGACATGCATCAAATAGGAAAACACACAAGAAAAATGTACTGCATTTTATTAAAACACAGCTATTGTTGATCATAAGATATACCATCACTCATGTACCAGGCAAAAATAAAAGCTATGGCTATGGTTGTCAGATGTCACAAATTTCATAGATGTGACAATGGGAAAGAACTTTGTGTCTCAATCTCTGTGTGGGGCCTGGAGTTGTAGTTCAGTTGGTAGGGTGCTTACCTAGCATCCACAAAACCCTGAACCCTGGGTTCCATCCTCAGCACCAATAAGGCAGGAGTGGTGATTCACCTGTAATCCCAGCACTTCGGAGGTAGAGGCAGGAGAAACTTCAAGGTCCTCCTCTATACAGCCAGTTTGAGGCCACCCTGGGCTACATGAAATCAGAGAGAGAGAGATAGAGAGAAAGAGACATTTCAAAGAATCTCTGTGTAAGAATTAACTTAGAAATAAAAGTTAATTATTAATGATGTTGAGTGTTTTAAAGATGAAAACCATCCCAAAATTGAGAGGCAAAGGCTAGAGGATCACACAGGTCAAAGCCAAACCTCTGCCTGGTCTACAAAGCAAGACCTTGCCTCAAAAAAAGACGAGGAGGAGGAAGAAAACTATGATGTACAAGAAAGACTGATGGAAGATTTATCTTTGGGTGCAGGGCATAGGGAGGCTCAGAGAAGGGAAATTGGTGTGGGTGGAATTAGTTAGGGAGACACTGGTGTACTGGAGGCAGGAAGTAGAGCAAATTTTGAATGATTTGAGTCTCAAGAGGAAAAGGAAGGCCCAGCCCCACCTGGTGGTACAGGCCTTGTTATCCCAGTTACTCGGGAGGCTGAGGCAGGAGAATTGCAAGTTGAATGTCTGCTTGGGTTAAGGCTAGTCTCGACAACTTAATGAGACCCTGTTTTTTTTTGGTCTTTTTGAGACAGGGTCTCCCTGTAGCTCCAGCTGTCCTAGAACTCACTACGTAGACCAGGCTGGCTTTAAACTCACAGAGATCCCCCTGCCTCTGCCTCCCAAGTGCTGGGATTAAAGGCGTGTGCCACCACGCCCGGCAAGACCCTTTTTTTTTTTTTTTTTTTTTTTTTTTTTAAGTAAAAAGAGATTTAGGGATAGCTCTTATACAGTTCAATGTTAGAGCGCTTGCCTAGCAGGTGTGAGGCCCTGACTTCAATGCCCAGCAAAGTCCCCACCCCCCCAAAAAGAGGAATGGAAAGGAAAGGAAAACCTAAAGAAAGGACATGATATTATCTATTGTCACAGCAAAGTCAAAGAGCAAAAGATGCTGTCTGAAAAGAGTCATATTTAGATTCTCAAGGGACTTCCTATAGACCGTCATAGAAGGGTAGAACTAAGCTAATTCCAGACTTACCACAAAGAAATCAGAACAGTGGGGCACTGACATAAAAAGAGAGATGCAGACTAATGGGACAGAATAGAGCATCCAGAAAAAGACCTTTGTGTATATGGTCACGTGACTTTGGAGGATGCCAAGACTGTCACATTGAAGAAAGGACAGTGTTTTCAACAGATGATGTTGTAAAATTGGATATTCACAGGAAAAAAAAAACAAAAAAACTGGACCCTAACTATACATCACACAAAAAATACTTTAAATGGTTCAAAGCCCTGAAACAACACAACTTTTAGTAAAAAAAAAATCATAACAGTAAAAATTGATAACATTGGGTTTAGCAAGGATTTCTTCAATGTGACACAGAAAGTATAGGCAGTAAAATAAGAAATACACAGAACTTGTGAAAACTAAAACTTCAGCGCTTCTGTGGAAACTATAGACAAGGCAAAAGACAGGCCTTGTCCATACATGAAATGAGAAAATATTTGCAGGTCATATATCTGGTTAGAGTTGAAATCCTAAAGCTGTAACAACACCAAAATACTACCAGATTATAAAAAGGAAAGAGGTTGGGGAGATGGCTCAGTGATAAAGCCATGCAATCATGAGGGCTGTATTTCAGATCCCTAGCACCTACATAAAAGCCAAGCAGCATGGTGGTTTACCTGTAATCTAAGTGCTCAGGAGGCAGAGGTGGGAGATTCCCAGGCAGGTTGGCCAGCTAGACTGGCTGAATTAACAAGCTCTGGGTTCAGTGAGACACCTCACCTCAGTAAATAAAGTGGAAAGTGATCAAGGAAGACACCTGCTGTTAACCTTTGGCTTTTGCATGCATGTACACACACACACACACACACACACACACACACACACCTGCATACATTTGTGCCTATGCACATGTGCCATGTGTACACATATCACACACATTCACGTGACAAAAAATGAACAAAGGCCTTGAATAGAAATGTCTCCAAGGAAGATATACATATGGCCAAGAAGCACATGAAGAGATGCTCAGTATCACTAGTCATCAGGGAAATGTCAATCAAACCCACAATGGGATGCCAACTCTTGCTCAATTGGATGGCTAGTGTCAAAACCCAAAACAAATAATAGCAAAAAACCAACTAAACCTCCTCCAGAAAATGACAAATATTGCTGGAGATGTGAAAAATTGGAACTCATAACTAGTATGGTGGCACAAACCTGTAATCTTAACATATGGGAGGTGGGAGCAGGAAGTTCAAGAGTTCAAGGTCAGCTCAGCTACATAGTGAGTTTGAGGTCAGCCTAGGCTACATAAGACCCCTCTCAAGAAAACAAAGCCAGGACTAGAGAGATGGCTCCATGGTTAAGAGCACTGGCTGGTGCTATAGCCAGTGTTCTTAAACATGGAGCCATCTCTCTAGTCTACACGAGTACCTGGGTTTGGTTCCCAGCACCCACTTGGCAGTGAACAACTATCCATAACTCCAGTTCCAGGAAATCCAGCGCCCTCTTCTGGTCTCCATGGGCATTGCACATGTGGGTGCACTTATATACATACAGGCAAAAACACTCATACACATAAAATAAATAAAATTTAAAAATTAAAAAAAGAAACCAAAGCCAAATAGGAACTCTTGTCCACTGTTAATGGGAATATAAAGGATATGGTTGTGGAAAATACTATTCAGTTCCTCCAAAACTTAAATATAGAATATTTATATACATAAACATGTATAAAAATAAATAAAAAATAATGACCAGCACATTGCCTTCTGAGTACATAACCACAAGAATAAGAACAGTGTTTCAAACAGATATTTGCATACCTATGTTCATAGATTAGTCATAGTAACTAAAATGTGAAAGCAAACCTAGTGTCCATTGACAGATGAATGGACAAGCAAAATGCACGATAGTCCCACAATGCAATACTACCTAGTCTTAAAAGAAAGGTAATTCTGAGACACTGTAATGTACTATTGGTAAGGTGTCATGTGCTGTTTAAGCTGTTGAAAGCAGACTCTGTGAGCTAGGAGTTTCTTCCTTGTCTCTTCCAAAACCCCATGTCCTGGGCCAGGCTCCCCATCTAACTCTTTAACAAGGAAAAAGGATAACAGCAAAAAGCCAAGGGTATTAAAACATTATGCCCTAGACTCATAACTGGTCAAAATGCTGAGTGTATTCGTTACTTTTCTACTGCTGTGATAAAACACAATGACCAAGAAACCCATAGAAAGAAGAGTTTGTCTTATGATTCCAGAGTCCATCATGGCAAGGAGGCATAACAGCAGAGGCAGCTGAGCAAAAAGCTGAGGATTCACATCTTCAAGCAGGCACAGAAAGCAGAACGAGACAAACTGGAAATGGGACCAGGCTATGAACTCTCCAAGCCCACCCCTAAGTGGCTTCCTTCCTTCAGCAAGGCTGGACCTTCTAAACAGCTGCAAACAGAGCCCCCAACTGGGGCCAAGTATTCAAATTCTCACCCACTGAGTATAAATAACTCTGAGTACTCAGCTGTGGAAGGGTCATTTGTAGCAACCTCCAAGGCTCAGAGAACTTCACAGAAGAGGGGGTAGAAAGAATGTAATAGCTGGTGGATGTGAAGGAGAGCTGTGAAATGTCGACTTCCGGATATGACATGGCTGTTGCAGGCATCAACTCACAGCAGCTGTGGTTGCCTGCCTAAGACCTGCACAAAATCAAGCTGGTACAGATTCTAGTATGGATGGGGAGGGGCTTGTGATATCCCACCTCTGTGGGATCATGTGGTTATTAAATTTTAAAAAAAATTTGAGACAGGGTCTCCTTGTGTAGCCCTGGCCTACTATGTAGACCAGGCTGGCCTTTAACTCACAGATCTGGATCAGTCTGCCTGCCTCTGCCTCCTAAGTGCCGGGGTTAAAGGCACATGCCAGCATGCTTGGCTTGTTTCTTTATTTTTAATGAAATTTGTTACCTGTTGCTTTCTGCTGTCTGAGATTTTCCCTGCCTTTTAATTCTTTAATTGGCAGAGAAAAATGAACCTGATCACGACCCCTAGACCATAACTGGTGGAGGGACTGGGAGGAGGATCTGGTGGTGATGGAGGTGGGAATGGTCTGCACAATAACTCTTGGACTTCCATGGGCATTTGCCATGTGATGGTGGGAACATGGGGCCATGGTTAAGGCTTAGGGTGGTCCCTGGGGACGAGCTGTGCAAATGACAATGAGAACACAACAGTTTTTTTAATTTTTAAAATGTATTATTTTTATTTTATGTGTATGCGTGTATTGCCTGCAAGTAGGTAAGTGCACCCATGTCATGCAATGCCCTCAGAGGTCAGAAGAGGCTGTCGGATCCCCTGGGACTGGAGTTACAGACAGTTGTGAGCAGCTGTGTGGGTGCTGGGATACAAACCCGGCTCTTCTGCAAGAACAGTGAGTGTTCTTAACCGCTGAGCCATCACTCCGGCCCCTAGAATGCAACAGTTTTATAGGCTTTATGTACTACTTCATGTGCTCAGAATTGTTTTAGGTCTCATTTAGAATATTTTTGTCAGAGAATGCAGGGCACTCGCCTCCCCAAGTCCCTGGGAAATGGCAAAATGGTACCTGAAGGTCAAACTGAAGGTCAGCAATGAGCTACTGAAGGAGAGATGGGTCACTTTCAAGGGCAAAAGTATGATCAGGTCACTTCCATAGTGCTTGGCCCAGGACTGATCTCTACTGTCCCTTCCTTCTGAGGTGGCTGTGGAGAGGCCTGTGACAGCCAAGGGTCCTTGTGTTCCTGTAGGACACTGGGAGGTTAAATCTGAGAGTAGATATCTATCGTAGCAGCAGAGTCTCTACTGTAATGGAGGAAGATGTGGAACTTTCCAGACCTGGTGAACTTGGTGTTAGGCAAATACAGTGAGGAAAGTTAAGAGGGTCTTAATGGCTATCCTGGGCATCAAGGGAGGGTGGGGTAGACTTACACTGTAGAACACTGACCCTGGCCTTTTAGTGGGTCTGGTTGTCAGGTGTCTGCTCCCAGAGAGAAGAGGACCCCAAGGGAGACTGGCAAGCAGCAAGTCCTGAGGCCACATGGTGCCCTCTGGAGAGATTGTCTCACATGCCCAGTGTGCTGGATAGCTTTAGTGTCAACTTGGCACACCTGAGTTGAGGGAGCCTCAATTGGTGAATTGCCTCCATTGGACTGACCTGTGGCCATGTCTGAGGGCATCTTCTTGATTATTGAGTGATGTGGGAGGGCCCAGCCCACTGTGTGTGTGTGGTGCCACCCCTGGACAGGTGAGCCTAGGTTGTATAAGAAAGCAGGTTAAGTGGGGGCCAGAGGAGCAAGCCAGAAGCAGCGTTCCTCCATGGCCTGTGCTTCAGCTCCTGCCTCCAGGTTCCTGCCCTGAGTCCTACCTTGGGCTCCCTTAGTGATAACTGTGACCCGGGAGATGTAAGCTGAATAAACCTTTTCCTCCCCACCTTGGTATTGGTCAGAGTATTTTGTCACAGCAATGGAGAAACAAACTAGAACATCCAGTATGCTTGGCTGGCCTCCCTGCGTCTGCTTAGTGGATTTTGTTCTTTAGTCCCTAGCATCCTTCCAGGCTCTTTTGGGAACATTGGCAGCACCGTGAAGCACTCCCTGGCCACCTCTGCCTTCTTCATTCTGGAGGTGGAGCTGTAACAGACACACCGACAGGATGCAGGAAGCACTCCATGGGCTGTTTCACTTGCACGGACTCACGTCACCCTGATAGTGGGCGGCCTCTCTAAGTTCCCTTTCTGTTATGGAATGCCCAAAGTGGGTGATTTGTAAAGAAAAACAGTTACATCTGGATGTGGTAGTATGCAACTATATGCTTACACTCAAGAGGCTGAGGCAGGAGGATTGCTGTGAGCATTGTGCCAGCCTGGGCTGTATAAGAAAATCCTGTCTCAAAATGCAGGAAAGCAAGAAATAAGCAAAACAATAAAAAAAAAAAAAAAAAAAACACCCCCATGCCCCCCCCAAAAAAAAAAAAAAAAAAAAACACCCCCATGCCCCCCCCAAAAAAAAAAAAAAAAAAAAACACCCCCATGCCCCCCCCAAAAAAAAAAAAAAAAAAAAACACCCCCATGCCCCCCCCAAAAAAAAAAAAAAAAAAAAACACCCCCATGCCCCCCCCAAAAAAAAAAAAAAAAAAAAACACCCCCATGCCCCCCCCAAAAAAAAAAAAAAAAAAAAAAAAAAAAAAAAAAAAAAAACAACACCCCCAGCCCCCCCCCAAAAAAAAGAAAGAAAAAAGAAAGTGTTTATTTTGTCTCATGACCTGAAGGCTGTAAAGCTCAGGATTAGGTGCTAGCATCCACAAGGCTTCTAGTGAGGGCCTCATGTTACCCTGTGCATGGTGGGAGGGGAAGGGTTAGCAAATGCTTGAGGAAGAGAGGATGGGGCATGGAATCCTACTGCAGTCAGCCCATTTCTACCAGAAAAGCATTGATCTATTCAGGACAGCAGATTCTTCATTGCCCAGCATTGGGATCAAGCCTCAGCATGAGTTTTGGTGGAGACAAACCATATCCAAAGTAGCACCTCCTAAGCTCAGAAGCAAGAAGTAACACTCAGGATCAGCAGGTGGAAATTGTGAGATCTTGGCTTTAAAAAGCTGGGATAAGGTGACTTTATACTTAATTTAATTTGAGTAGTTAAATTTTTGCGTGAGTGTGGTATATGTACATGTTGATGTGGGCATACATACATGTGTGTGCAGTATGTATGGAGGCCAGTGGTTGAAGGAGCAGAAACAGAGTCTCCTATTGAACCTGGAGCTCACTGATTGGCTAGGCTGGCTAACCAATGAGCTCTAGGGACCCATCTGTGTCAACCACCCTGTGCTGGGGTTGTAGACAGGTGCCACAGTCAGTGCATTTTTCATGTAGGTACTGGGGATTCGAACTCAGGATTTTGTGCTTGTGTGGCAAGCACTTTCACATCTGAGCCATCTCCCCAGCCCCTATTTTATTATTTTATATTTTATTTTTTGAGACAGGGTCTCACTATGTAGCCCAGGCTGGCCCCAAACTTGTGATCCTTCTGTCTTGGCCTCCCCTTGTGCTGTTCCACTCTGCCAGGTGGAAAGGTGACTTTTGATACCTCTTTTTCCAAAACAGATTAACTACCTGTTCATAGATGCTGGCCTTTTCCTAAGGGCAGACCAAACGTGCCTCCTGGCCTGTGGGCAGTACCACACAGAGCAGGACAGAGGGCACTGAGCCTTGCAGGGCCAATTTCATCTCCTAGATGGAGTGGGAAAGGGGAAGGGAGAG
>NW_008360304.1:1086199-1116743 GCF_000622305.1 Nannospalax galili | reverse complement strand
AGAGAGAGAGAGAGAGAGAGAGAGAGAGAGAGAGGAGAGAGAGAGAGAAATGGGGAGGGAGGAAGAGAGAGGGCGAGAAGACATTGGGTGTTATTAGGGAAACCTTAGGAAGAACGAGTGTGTGGGGGTGGGGACCTATCTGAGGCTGAGGTATCATTTGAATCCATGTAATGGGAAGGGGGCAGGAACATCACTTTTCAAGTTGGCAGCTCATGGATCTCACATTCTCTAATTGCTTGGCCAAGGGTGAGAGTGGAACCAGGATGTGGACTGTGTATCTTTATGTGGTCGCAGCCCCGTGGTCCCTGTGATTTTCCCACACTCTCTGTCATCCTCATCAGGTGGTCTCGCTCCTGTCTCACCCAGCCCTTGTTCTCTCAGCTTGTGTTGACACACCTTGGCCAGTGCTCGTCTTGTCAGTGCCCAGCTGCACCTCTCAGGTCTAAGTACCTGTGGTCTTTCTGTCTCCCCCCAAAATACTACCTCCCTCAGAGACTGCCGTGTCACCATTCCTTTCTGTCTGGATTCTTCAGCTTTCTCATTGGATGTAGAGAGATGAAGCCGTCATGTTCTACTACAAAACCAGTCCTGGCCTGGTCTTGGCGCCGACTCAGAAGTCAGAAAAGCTTGCTGAATCGCCCCTACTGTAATCCTGGTAATTTCTGTAATGATAGCCTCTCTTCCATACCTTGAATCACTGCAGTCCCAATTGCAAAATGAAGGATGTCCTAGTGCCTGTTGGGACTTTACAACCGGGACAGAGTCCCCTTTCCTTTGGAACTCAGGGGTGCTGCCTGCTTCTGGCTTCTGCTGAGGAGGAAGTAAATGCATATGGATTAGTAAAAGATCATTTTCCTGCTGTTTGTCTTGGCCTAAGTACTTGAGAATTCAAACACTTGTACTCTTGACCCTGCACTGGCAGTGGGATTTGATTCTACTTCCTGTCTGATTGCTAAAATATTCCCTCTCTAAGGAGTTTAGTTAAAGTCACTGGCCTGGTACCGTTTTAATTAATTAATTAATTAATTAATTAATTAATTTTTTACAGGGTTGGGGGTGAAGCCCAGAGACTCACACATGCCAAACAGGTGCTGTAACATTGAGCTTTGCTTATTGTTATACATCATTTGGATTGTTTATTACTTTTGTTTTTTGATACAGGCCTATATTGTTTATTTGCTTGTTTTTTGTTTTGTTTTTTTGAGACAGGGATTCAAATAACCCAGGCTGACCTCAAGCTCCCCGTGTAGCTGGGATCTTGAACTTCTGATCCTCCTGCCTCCACCTCCCTGAGTACTGAGATTGCAGGTATGGGCCACCACGCCCAACTCTCTGATACCATTTTGAACTCTGGGAATGCACTTATCTGAGGGTGAGTGCCAGTTGTTGAAATACTAGAGAATTTTAAAATAATTTGCCAGTTAAGAAAACGCTTTCTGGGGCACGTATCCAAGTGAACTGTAAAAAATACAAAAGACAAGGACTTTCAAATTCCAGCTTGGTGGCTTGCTGGCTGTCTTCTCTGGATAGACCCTCTGGCTCTCTTGGTCTGCTTCTCTGTAACAGGGAATGCCACTCCTGCTTTATTGGCATTATAGAGATGAAAACGTTGGCAAAGAGAAGGGACGATTAAATCTACTGAGGCCCACACTGGGTGTCAGCAACTCTGCCAAGTACCTGCTTATCTTGGTATCATTTAAATTAGTCTGAACACGTAAAAGTTTATGTAAATGTTGGTGTCTATTATTAAAAGTTGTTTTATATGATTATAAGTTGTGTTACCTTGGAGGAAGCGAATTTCTCTAAACTCAGTTTCTCTATTTGTGGATCTGACTCTAAGGGCTGTTTTGAGATTTAACTATGAGGGAAAGGGGCAAGGCGAAAGTTATAGCAGTTTACAAATGCTAGATACTCTTACTGATGTTGATGCTAAATTCTTCAAATTGCTGCATTGACAATGATCTCTTCAAGCTTTCCAAAAGGGGTATCTTTCCCATCAGGGTTGTCTGTCCAAGTTAAAGACAGTTTGCTGGAATATTTTTGTAGCCTTTTATCCGATCTAGACTTTAAATCTACCCTGTGATTAGATCACAATGTCAATTTAAAAAAAAAAAAAAAGGCTCGGAGCCAAACCTCACACCATTGGCCACCCCGGGCTGTCATTCCAAATTCTGAAAAAGGGACTCTCTTTCTGGGAAAAGAGGATTTTTTTTTTTTTGTTTGGGTTTTGTTTTCTGGTTTTAAGACAAACCTGGCTTTGGGGCTTTTATCTTAAGAATCCTAATGGTTGTGAAAGAAAGCAAAGCAACCACTGTTCAGGTGACCTCGTTCTGCTGTGAAGAATTTGCACCAAGTGAAGTCAGCTCAAGAAACCCTGAATAGCCTCAGCATACTTGAGACCTGGCAAACAGGTGAGGTTTCCTGGCTCTGAAAGATGGGAAGGGGAGGGGGAGGGTCACACAGGCAACAGGAATCTCTCAGCATTTGGTAGAAATGAGGTGGTATGGTAAGCATTACCTTATTTGCTCCTTAAATGTTGAGAGAGAAAACCCAGCCATGTCTCTAGCCCTAGAGCCTCACTCCTGAAGCTGAAACGGAAATAACCATCTTCTAACTGCTGTCATCTCTGCTCTCTTTAAGGGAGACTCGAGGGTGTTTTGTACATGGTCTGGCCTTTAGCCTGGAGCCTGCAGCCCAAGCCCCACTCCCCTGACCCTGTCAAGTGGGTTAGCCTAGGTTGGTGTGAGGAAATGTAACTTCAATATTATAGGTTTGGCTCATGTGGAGTACCTGGGGATTACAAACACTACCATGCATTGAGTGATAGACAAAGACCTGTAGATGCCTTCCAGTGATCTGCTCTTGGTGGCAATTGAACAAGTGACCCTGATCTAAAATAATGCTCTAATGCTATGATACTCCAGGTAGATCTCTGCTTCCATCAGGGCTGCTGTTTCCAAGCTGTTCCTGGGGTCAATGTTACCATTATTTTTTAGTTTGACATAGAGGCTGGTTATATATCCCAAACTGTACTTGAACTTGCAATCCACCTGCCTCCACTTCCCTTGGTGCTGTGATTACAGGGTGTGGCTCTGCCACATCTGGTTCTGTTTAGATATGGGAGCTGATGGGACTGGGAGGGATTGCTTAGTTGCTTCAGGTTCTCTGGGAAACCCCCAGGGCTGCTTGCTCAGGGCTTCTAGAGAGATGCCTTCGTGGACAAGCTTGAAGGTGCAGGGACCCTCCAATTGACTTGGATCTGTTCCCCATCCCCTTGGAGATGCCCTCTGTGAAGGCAAGCAGTCATGTTTTTCTACAACTGTGCACAGTTGGAAAGGGGACCCACCTTGGAGGTATGGAGGGTGGGGCAGGCTAGGAGAATTAGGTGCCTGGGCCCAGGGCACTGAAGACTAGAAGAGCTGCTGCCTGAGAGAGGAAGAGCCTGAAGTCCCACCACCTCCATCCTTGAAAGTGCAGCACAGGTGCAGGTGGGGACCAAGAGCAGGGAGGGGTGGTAGGGAGGGACATGGACAGTTTAAGTCAGGACGGTGGTCCTGCCAGACTTTTGTTCCCACCCATTGGCCTTTGCCTCTAAACATCTCTTTTTTGGGGGGGATGGGGAAGGGATCTTATTTAATTTTATTTTATGTGTATAAGTGAGTGTATTGTCTGCAAGCATATATGTAAGTGCACTCGTGTCATGCAATGCCCTTGGAGGTCAGAAGAGGGCATCATATACCTTGGAACTGGAGTTACAGATGGTTGTTAGTGGTGATGTGAGCTGGGAATCGAACCTTGGTCCTCTGCAAGAGCAGCCTGTGCTCTTAGCTGCTGAGCCATTTCCAGCCCCTAAACCTCTCTTATTTTAAGGTTTTATTTTTTTCACTGACAGAATAGTTGCACATGTTTAAGAGGTACAATGTGCTGTTTCCATATATGTAAATGCTGCACAGTGATCAAATGAAGGTAGCTTGCACCTCTTGTAACTCGGTTATCAGTTTTTGTGATGAGGACAATCAGAATCTACTCTCAGCTATTTTCAAAGATTCTTTGTCTTTTCTTTGTCTTTCTCTGCTGGGGGTGGAGCCTAGACCTAAAGCCTGGTAGACAAATACTCTACCATTGAGCTACACCCCAGTCCCAGTGTGGACAACCTCAGTTACCCTGGTATACAATAAGCTCCAGAACTCAGTTTTCTGCTCTGTCTGTATCATTGAACCCATGACCCACCTCTCCATCCCTCCCTCATCCTCACTGTCCCTAACCTCTGCTATTTTATTTCCTACTTTCCTGCAATCAGCTTTTCAAAATATTCCACATGTAATGAGGTCATTCAATATTTGGCTTTCTGTGTCTGGCTTATTTCACTCAATACAATGGCCTCCAGGTTTCTCTGTGTTGTTCCAAATGACAGGATTTCTGTTTTATAGTTAATTGCTTTAAAATTAAAATCAATTAATAAACTAAATTATTATTTTTGGGGGGGTCTTTTGGGTCTTCCTGTAGCCCTAGTTGTTCTGGAACTTACTATGTAGATCAGGCTGGCCTTGAACTCACAGAGATCCGCCTGTCTCTGCCTCCCGAGTGCTGGGATTAACGGCATGCTACTGTGCATGGTTTAAATGTAGTTTTAACTGATATATAAACATTTAAACATTTTTACGTATGAATTGTGTGCTTGCTCCTTTGTATATTCCACTGTATATTTTGTAAAAATACTTTATTATTTTTTTTTATGTGTATGAGTGTCTTGCCTGCATGTATGTGAGTGCACCCGTGTCGTGCAGTGCTGCGGAGGTCAGAGAGGGCTTTGGATTCCCATGGAACTGGAGTTAAGGATGGTTCGTGGCCACCATGTGGGTGCTGGGAATCAAACCCAGTCCTCTGCAAGAGCAGTCAATGCTCCTAACTGCTAAGCCATCTCTTCAGCCCCTCCACTGTATATTTTGTTTGTTTGTTTTATTTTTTTTTTGAGACATGGTCTCCCTGTAGTTCCAGCTGGTCTGGAACTTCCTATGTAGACCAGGCCTCAATTTCACAGAGATCTACCTGCCTCTGCCTCTCAAGTACTGGGATTAAAGGCATGTACTACCACATCCAGCACATCACTGTATATTTAAAATTTTTTTTAACACATTATAGTGTGTGAGTGTGTGTGTGTGTGTGTGTGTGTGTGTGTGTGTGTGTAGGTGCATGTATGCCATGGTACACTGGTGGAGGTCAGAGGACAGTTTTCAGGAGTTGGTTCTTTCCTTTTTACCATGTGGGTTCTGGGAATCGAACTCAGGTCATCAGCAGGTACCCTTACTAGCTGAGCCATCTCACCAGACCACTCTACTGTGTGTGTGTGTGTGTGTGTGTGTGTGTGTGTGTGTGTGTGTGTGTATGTGTTTTGCATGTGTATAATTTTTTGGAGATAGGGTCTCACTATGTAGCTCAGGTTGGCCTGGAACTTACTATGTAGACTGGGCTGGCCTCAAACTCACAGAGATCTGCCTGCTTCTGCCTCCTGAGTGCTGGGATTAAAGATGTGCACCACCATACCTGACCCTTCATTGTATATTTGTAGCATATTTTTCTTCATCCATTTATCCATTGGTGGGCTCAACGTAGAGGTATCTTCACCATACCGAATTTACTTCTTTTATATTCACACTAAGGATTGCTGGATTGTCCTGTAGTGTTGTTTCTAAGTTTTTGAGGTGTTTCCATGTGGCTTCTATAATGGTCATTCTGATTTTCATTTCCCACCAACGGCATGCAGAGTCCCTCTTCCTCCCATCTCCTCAGTGCTTGTTATCTTCGTCTTTCCGGCAAACCATCCTATTTAAGCTCTAAGGTGTTTCTCACTGTGATTTTGCTTTGCAGCTCTCTGGTGACCAGAGATGTCGAGCATTATACCACCTCCCATACCTCGTCTGTACACCTACCTAACCAGTGTCCTCCACTGCCTAACATGGCAGTGTGGCCCTCTCAGCCTCTCCTTTGACTCCATTCCTGCTGCCAAGCTCATCCCACAAGATCCTAAAACCCCATTTCTACCCTGTGGCCAGACTGCCCTGTAGCACCTGCCTTTCATTGGACTTTGCCTGTGAGCTGTCCCTGCCTGGGGAAGACTGTCTATTCTTCTCACTGTAGTTTAACTAATGATTGACAGTTATGGGGTATACATGCCCAGGACTCATGCCTTGTGGCTGGGCTGTGTGGATCCTAGGCTTCCCTGAAGGGTGGAGCTACAGTTACTCACTGTAGCTGTCTCAGCTAGCCTCCCTTGTGCTCCCTCTTAGGGATAGCCTCAACTCCTCTCCATTGTTCCTTGCAAACATTCAGCTCGGTCACAATGTCTCCTCTGTGGGATCCCAGTGAATGCCCCGAGAGTTCAGTCTTCTTCCCTTTCCTGGCCCCTGGCACTCTCTCATCCTGAATCCAGACCTCACCACCTCCCCTGCTCTCACTGCTTCTTCTGGTTCCCCTCAGGGTATTGCTTCCATTTATGACCTCCAGCATTAGGCTGCATGAACAGAAGTTCCCAGGACAGCTGCCCCCATGCATGCTTCTAGCCCTGATATTTTGTGCTTTGCAATACTGAGGTTGGAACTTAGAGCCTCTTGTATGCTGAGCAAGCCCCAGCCCCTAACCCCGATCATTTGTCTTGAGTTTCTGTCAAGCCTTTCTAATGCTTGCTTTATTCTCTCACTTTGCACGTGACTCATTTTCAACATGCTTTAACTCAGTCTCCCCTTACAACATAGATGCCCTGATGATGACCTTTCTGTTTCCTAATGTTTAGGAATGAAAATTAATGGCCTCCCATCTCTATCTGCCTTCTGCCATGTAGCTTAGAGTGGCCTCAAACTCACTATGTAGCTGAAGATGACCTTGAACTCCTGATCCTCCTGCCCCCTTGTCCTGCATGCTGGCATGGCAGGTGTCTCCCACCATGCCTCATAACCTTATACTCAGGAGTGTGGACCATCAGCACCCAGACCCCCCACCCTCCCCAGTGCACTCTGGTGCAGAACTCTTTCCTCAGCACTTGGCTCTTTTCAGAACACGAGAAGGATTCTCTTCCTTTAGTTGATGAGGTGCTAAGTCTGAGTTCTATGGGGCTTTCTAACTCCTTCAGACCCTAGCTGGTTTCATGTTCTCTCTGTTAAGTCATCCTTGGAATCAGTTAAATTTTCTCATAAATCTTCTTGGATTTCCTATTAGTTCTGTAGATGAATGAAATAATATTGTATAAAAATCTGGACAGACAAATTTGTCACTCTTTCCTTTTTGAGAGGAATTCATCTTAACTCTCTCACAGTGGCCTACAAGTATAGATTTGCCTTGGCCCCCTCTCACCATGAGTCTTGAACTCCTCCCCTCTCCCTCACAGCCTCAGAATGCAGAATGAGTCACCAGGAAATTACTAAGGGGAGGGGGGCTGGTGGGAAGAAAAAGGAAACAGAAATATAAGAAAAAGAATGATAGCAATAAAAAATATATATGCTTCCTGTTTGCCTTAAAAACTTAGTTGGCAGTGTGGCCTCCTGGCACAGGCCAGTACTCCAGTTTTTTAGGAGACTAAGGCAGGAGGATTGAAAGTTCAAGGCCTTTGTGGGCTGCAGGGTGAGTTCAAAGCCTACCTAGGTAACCTAGGAAGACTTTGTCTCAAAATAAGAGCTAAAATAAAATAGGTTGGGGATACAGTTCAGTGGTAGAGTGTTTGTCCTCAGAAAGGAAAAGAAAAGGGAAAAAGTGGAAAGGAGAGAAAAAGCCACTTTCTGGAGCATTGGGAGTGATTTTGGAAACACAGAAGTAAGTAAAATATTACATTATTTATTTGTTTATTCGTTTACAAATGTATTTATTTATTTATTTATTTATTTGTGTATGTGTGTGTGTGTGTGTGTGTGTGTGTGTGTGTGTGTGTGTGATGTATACCATGGTCCATGTGTGGAAGTCAAAGGACAACTTGTAGGACTTGTTTCTCTCCTTAATATAGTGATTATAGATCCCAGGGATGGAGCTCAGGTGGTCAGGCTTGGTGGCAAGTGCCTTTAACTGCTACTGTTAAACTATCTTTGAGCCACCTCTTTTTTAAAAAAATTAAAAAAAAATACAGGGTCTCACTATGTAGCCCTGGCTGGCCTGGAATTCACTATGTAGATCATGCTGGCCTTGAACTCACAGAGCTCTGCCTGCCTCTCCTTCCTGAGTGCTGGGACTAAAGGCATGTATCACCACACCCAGATCAAAGACTCTTGACGGTGAAAAAATTCATGAAAAATTTCTTTTTTGTGACTCAAAGAATCACTAAAATTAAAAATAATAATAAGATAAAAGCCTAACAAAGTTTCAAATAGAAAAAAAATGTTTGTGTGTGTGTGTGGAGCAAAACCAGACTCCTGTGCATGCTAGGCAAGCACTCTATCCCTAAGCTGCATGCCCACCCCCAAATTTTACACATTTACACAGCTGGAAGTTTGCTGGTTGGTGGGAAGGAATGCTTCTAAGCTCTCATGCACTTGTGGATATAGAAGTTATGGTTATTATTAAAACCTCTGTTTCTGGATTGGATACAAATGAAAATTCCTGAACAAGATTACAAACATAAATATGAATTTGTACCAGCTTTGGGAGACAAGTTGTTAGGGGTCTTAACCAAGGAATCTAGAGAAATAAGAGTTTTAAAAAGCTTGCTATGGGAGCAAGACCCCATTTTCATCAATATTATCTGAGAATATGCATTCATAATATTCTGCCTGGTGTGGGCTACTGAGAACACTGTCAGTATTTTGGACATTAGCAAAGGTCGCTTCGGGCCCATCTCATGAATGTGAGGCAGGGTGATTTTTCTGGTACTTCTTTAAATGACTTGACCAGACTTGAATGTGGTTGCATTTCATGAGGCAGGGTAAGCCTCAGCTCTGTGCTCAAACTTGTCTTATTCATGTAATGTTTATGGCTAATATATGCAGGCTTTATATGGAGTTTATTTTGGTGTAGTATAGTCCTAATAAAGTAGGATAGAGAGAAATGTGAACAGTATTTGATCTGTGTCTGAGTTCAGAGCACAACTTAACATGTTTCTAATCTAGTCACTGTCTTCCAGTGTAGACCGTTCATTGTCTCTTGGGTTGAGAAAAGGGATCTTTTTCTCCCCATTAAAACATTATGGCAAGAAAAATGTAGAGAATAAGAGACTGTAGACTGTGTGTGTCCCTGGATAGGACTCCCATATTAAATCTTACACACCCAGGGCTCAGGGACCATTGCAGAAGAGCGGGTGGAAAGATTATAAGAGTCAGGGGTGGTGGATGACCACAGGAAACAGTTTTTTAGGCATCTGTGACTTGTTATATGAAATTACAGCAATCATGACAGCATGTACAAGACCCATGAAAACTCAAACCAGATAAAAACCCAGCATAGAAGTGGGGAAATGGGTTAGAAGCCCCAACCTTAGCTGAGAAACTATTGGCAGCTGATCACTGCTGAGTGAGGGAAAGTTGGTCTTCTTTAAGGGAGTGACACTAGCTAGGCTGACCAGGCTCCAGTGGATGAACTCACACCGAGGACATCTGGGGACACAAACTTGACTCAATAGGCCTTAACATATATGACAGAATGCATGAAATCTGGTGGGGGGCTATGGGGGTATGCAGAGAGGGGAGGGAGTCTAAATATGATTAAAAATATTATGACAAGGATATATAAAAACATTTCACGAGCTTTACTATTTTAAGTGTACAATTCACATCACTATTGTGACCATCTCTACCATCCACCTTTAGAGCATTCTAATCTTCCCAAGTTGAGCTAAAACTATATCAATTAGCTGGGTATGGTGGCGCATGCCTTTAATCAAGGTATGACCTCTGTGAGTTCAAAGTCAGCCTGGACTACATAGAGAGTTGCAGGTCAGCCAGGACTGTATAGTGAGACCTGGTCTCAAACCAAAAACAAAACCAAAAACCAACCAAACAACAACAACAAAAAACCGAACCAAACCAACAAACCAAACAAAAAACCAAAACCAACTAAACAACCCTCCCCCCTGAAAAAAAACTAAACAAAAAGTCTTTATCAATTAAACAACAATTCTCTGCTCCTTTTTCCCCCTCCAGCTCCAGTCTGTCTGTATATTGACCAGCCTTGCTTGGCACCTCATATAAATGGACTCACAGGATATTTGTCCTTTTGTGTCTGGCTTATTTAACTTAGCATAACTTCCTCAAGGTTCACCCATGTTACATGAGCCAGACTTTCCTTCCTTTTAAAGACTGAATAAGCTTCCATTTTGTGGAGAGAGCACATTTATTGAAGGACGTCTGGGCAGTTGTGAATAGTGCTACTCTGAACATAGACCTACAAATTGAGATTGTTCATTCTTTATGGTAAGTGGAAAAAATGCTTTTTTGAGATATGATTCAGAATTTCCTCAAACCCATTTTTTAGAGTTTTGAAGACTAGATGCCACAATTTGTAAGGGTCTGAAATTTTTGGTTTTTGTTTGTTTTTGAGACAGGATCTCCTTGTAGCCCCAGCTGGCCTGGGACTCAGTATGTAGACCAGCCTGGCTTCCATTTCACAGGGATTCCCCTGAGTGCTGGGATTAAAGGCATGTGCCTTTTCACCTGGCTCAGGTATGAAGTTTTTGAATAGTGACGTCTGTCCTTAAGAAGGACTGTAGGTGTAGCTGACAGAAAGCTTGCCTAGTAAGAATCAGGCCCTGAATTCCATTCCCCACACCGCAAACAAACAAACAGAACGTTAAAGATGTAAAACTAAATAATACTGACTCTTTAGGACGTGCCACCTTAATAGCATCTAATGATTTCACTTTTTGTCAGCATATATTTTTATTGAATTTTTGTACATGTGATACATCTTAATCATTTTTAGACTTCCCCTCCCCTATCTGCACTCCCCCTGGGCTCCCCCACTGGATTTCATGCATTCTGTCATATATGTTAAGACCTACTGAGTCAAGTTGTGATTTCACATTTTTACTTTTTAATATATTATTTACTATTTTTATTATATATTTTTGTGGATGAGTGTATTGTCTGCATATATGTAAGTGTACTGGAGTTGTGCAATGCCCACTGAGGTCAGAAGAGGGTGTTGGATTCCCTGGAACTGGAGTTACTGAAGGTTGTTAGTTGCCATGTGGATGCTGGAAATCAAACCAGGGTCTTCTGCAAGAGCAGCCAGTGCTCTTAACTGCTGAGCCATCTTTCCAGCCCCCTGATTTCATATTTTTAAAGTAAGGAATTTCTCTGTGTGGAGGAGAATTGAGAAATAAGTAATCTGACTTTCACTGCAGTTATGATCCTAGATGGCAAGATTTTAAAATCTAAGCTGTTCGTGAAACCTGAGAAAAGCCAGCACGGGATCCCGTGTAAGGTACTAAGTACGGCTGTGACACCGCAGAAATTACCTAAGACTGTACTTCATTTGCTTGTGTGACTTTGCTGCTCACTTTTTACGGTAACCTCAACAAAACAACAGCAAGCAGATATCTACAAATTGGAAATATAAATCCCAGAGCAAGGGAGCAAGGAGGCTTCTATGGAAGGGGAATGTTGCTGTTCAGGTTGAGAGTTGCTTGGTGCTCAAAGGGATTGCAAGGGGGCGACACTCTGCAGTTACCCCTTTGAACTGCAGGTGGCAGCAGAGAAAGGCTTTCCACCTGGCTGCAGGTATTTCTCCGGACAAAGGGCTTCCAAGAAACCTTTCAGCTAGCTGTAAAGTAGCAAAACAAGTCCTTGACAATTTATTGAGCTAGTCACAGAAATTAACAAGGAGAAAAAGTAACCATTAATCTCGAGTCTTCCCTGAAAGCCAGTGGTCTTTCATGTTTTAGCTTTCATGAAGTTGTTCCCGAAGACCCACAAAATTCAAGCCAAATCAAACAGCTATTTCATGTCCTGAACTCTTGGAGACTTTGTGTCACCTGTCTCAGCCCGCTAGCCATACACAGTACAATTTTGTAAAGTAATTGCTTTATCCACATCTGCCACCTGCATCTTGACTTCCTTTCAAAACCATCTTCCTGCCCCTATGGCAGTGCCAGGTCTTTAGTCCCAGCACTTCAGAGCAGAGGCAGGTTGATCTCTGTGAGTTTGAGGCTAGCCTAGTTTATGTGGCAAATTCCAGGCCTGCCAGGGTTCCACAGTGAGACCCTGTCTCAACTGCCCCCCCCCAAAAAACCCATATCATCGTTGTGTTATGGAGATCACACAGGAAGATAACAATAAACGCTTTTATTTTATTTTTTTTAGCTTAATGTTTATGAGAGTTTTGCTTGAATGGATGTAAGTGTACTAGGCTCATGCTATGTCTGTTGAGGCCAGAAAAGGGTGTTGGATCTTCTGGAACTGGAGTTATGGATAGCTGTTAGCTGCCATGTAGGTGCTGGGAACTGAACCCAGGTCCTCTGCAAGAACAGCCAGTGCACTTAACTGTGGAGACATCTCTCCAGTCCCAATAAATGAGTTTTTCAAAAGCTCATGAAATGACAGACACAATTATATATTTCAGTAAAATGTTTGAAAAACTCAGTCATAATCTCTTTATATTAACGTGGAAATCTGCAAATGATTCTTGTTGATGAGTGAACTGATATGGTGCTGGAAGGAAGACTCTGCTGGCATTCCAGGTTCAGCACTTTTTATTAGCTTAAGTGACCACAGAGAAATCACGCTCATTAAACTCACAGATGCCATAAAGTTTGAAGGAACTGCTAATAAACTGAAGACTGGTTAAAAAGATCAAGGTGAACTAGAAGGAGCAGTCAGAACCAGAGATGAAATTGAACAGGAGACATGGAGGCACTAAATGTGGGTTGGAAACATGTTAGAAAGGGGAAATCTGTTTTCTTAGGGAGTAGGAGGATAGTTTTTGTGATAGATGGGAAACAACATAACCATCTCTGAACAAGCAGATGGCTATTATGGAAAGAATAAGTGTTTAAATATACTGACCTAGGAAGAGTTACAAGACATATCACTAAGTAGGAAGCTAACACAGAAAAAGTGATTTAAGAAATGCAAGCAAAGAGATGGTGAGATGGGGCAAAGGTGCTTGCTGCCAAGCCTGAAGACCTGAGTTCGATTCCTGGAACCCACATGTTAGAAGGCAAGAACTGACTCCCAAAAGTTGTCCTCTGACCTCCACACACATGCCATAGCATGTGCCCCCCCCCATATACACAAAATAAATAAGTGTAATAAAACAATTTATAAATGCAAGTAAAAATGACTGTATATCTTTGTTTATATATGTATGTTCCAGGACAGATGGTCCTTGACTTATGATGGGGCTTACATCCTGTAAACTCATTGTGAGTTGAAGACATCTTCAACTGAAAATGTAGTAATCCACTCATCTTACTGAGTATTTAGCTGAACCTCACAGCACATTGTCATGGTTTTGCCTTATGATTACTACTATTGCCCAGGAAAAAGAGAAGACCAGACCGAGCAACACAGTAGCTCAGGAAAAGGTCCACATTTAAATTCAGAGTGCTGTTACTACTAGATTCTTATCATTTTGGAGCCATCAAAAAATAAAACATGCCAAAACTGAACCATTGTCATTTGGGACTATATATACAACTATATGGGGAAAAAAAGAGATTGGAAGGATATACTTTGAGCTATTGGTTTGGAGATGTCTGGGCAAGAGAGTGAAATAAGGCTAAAGTTCACTTTTGACTTTGTGCACTTTGTGTTTAATTTGAATTGAAAGTGTGTCTATATGTTAAGTTTACATTATATGAGAAATATCAGTTTCATTTAAAAATGAAAATTGAAATTACACAGTGGGATCATGTCCAGAAGAGTGGTCCTGTGGTGTGACCCCCTGGAGTATCACACTGACTACTAGGTACCTCCCTTCAGCAGGTCACCAATGAGCCTTGAAGAGGAGACTCCTGATAATAACCACAGTCTGATGATCAGAGTTCTGTTTTATTTATTCTTGGAGAAGCTTAAACCAGCTAGAACTTACTAGCAATTGCATACAGCAATTGCTTAATATTGAATGAGTTGAATAATCAACCCAGAGAATCAAGTCTATTTACTGTGTGCTCAAGTGGAAATAGACCTGTTTTGGGTCTACAAAATGAGGTCAGACAGAATAAGGCTGGATGGGAAGCAGGTATGATGAGGAGGCAGGAGTTAGTGCAGCATGGAAAAGAAATCCTCCAGGTGGCGGGCCTGGCCCTATGTGGACTCGCCCCATCAACTCCCTGAGCCTTGCTTCCTGGCATCCATTCCAGGTCTTTCTGTCTCGCTGGGATACTTCTATGTGTTCCTTGTTCCTTGTTTCCTTTAGGTTTCCTCACAAAGAGACCATCCCCCACCAGTCTGTGGAAACAACCATTCCTGGTTCTGACACTCCCATTTCTCTAGCTCTCTTACCCTTTGTGAAGTACTGGCTTGCAGCTGATAACATCTACTGGGATTTGTTGACAGTCAGCCTCCTTCAACATATTTGTTTTCTTCTCAACTGGAGCCCTAGGGAACTAATAGTTTCTGGCACTCAGTTGGTGCTCAATAAATACCAGCTAATGAAAGAATCATTAGAGATGTACAGGAATGGACCACAGAGTCTTGTGAGGCTGTGATTTCTCCATGGATCCCAGCAGTATTGTGAAAGATGCAGGTGCGGGCCTGTGGTGTTGGTTTTAGCTGTGGGAAGAAAGTACACTAGAGAAATTCCAGAAGTCCAATTGATACATCCTCTGTGATTGAACTGCTGTTGTTGGCCTTTGATCTTGACAGTTCTGGAAGCTGTGTCTTCCTGTGTCCCCCAGTAGGACTGAACCTGATGGCTGCTGTGCTCTAGTGTTGCTGTGAGGACTAAAGGAGGTAGGATGTAGAGATTGGTATGCATGCTAGGTTAGTCTAGAGACTTGACAGACAAACCTGTAGCATTCTTCATTACAGCACTGGTTTCCTTTTCTATTCACATATTTTTATTTATTTATTTATTATTTATTTATTATGTATTTATTTGAGGCAGGGTCTCATGTCATCCAGGCTAACCTTGAACTCATTATATAGCTGGGGATGACCTTAAGGTTTTGATTCTACTGCCTCAGTCTTCCAATTGCTGGGATTCCAGACATGCCCCACCATGGCCATTCATTCATTCATTCATTCATTCTTCATTCATTTTTCTAGTGTTAGAGGTGTAACCCAAGGGCTTGTGTATGTTAGGCAGACATCTCACCATCAGCTAGTTCCGAGGCCTTGGCTCTCTTGAGTTGCAGCTGTCTCCTGTCCTTACTCTGCTGCTGTATTTGCACTCAGCCATTCTTCTCTGGCTGATGTGGTTGGCCTCTGAGGTCACTGTGTTGTGCTTATTTCACACTCTGTGTCAACATGTATTTTCTCAAGCTTCCAGTTGACTTAGCTTTGCTGGAGGCATTCCTATCTAAAATGTTATTCACCATTCTGCTTGGGGTCTATAGAGTAGAAACAGATGACAGTGACATCCTACTGTCCTAAAGGGTGAGTAAATTATATAAATTTCCCCATTTGGTTTCCTCAGGCTCGAGGAGTATTTAGAAAGCCCATTTTAAGATGAGGAAACTGAGGCCAGGGTAAGCAAGGAGACTTTCAGCACTTATAAGCTGCTCCCCGGTGAGTCACTGGGTCAGAAACAGCCTAGGCTTGGGGAACTAATGAAACACTCTATTGTTCCTGTGAGTGAATCCAATCCACTCAGAGTAGTAGTGGCCTGTCTTTCCACAGGTGACATCTGTTTGACACGGTGTTTCCTTTGTCAGTAAATGCCATGCAGGTTGGATGGCCTCACCTGTAACCCCCAGAGCTCACTTGCACTGAGGACTTCTCATCAGACACATTGGCAATGGACAGTTCAGCATGATCATGTTCAGAAGTCAAGCTTTAATTTTCAAGCTTGTGGCCAGACATCTCTGTCAATTTTATGAAGTGGCTGTTGGTGGTTTGTAATTATTTGGGTCCTGCCTTTTAATACCTTGAGAGTGATAATCTTCACAATGTGTGGGAGGAAAACTAGCTATTTAAAAAGCTGTGAGTTCTTTTAACAGGCTATGTGCAGGGCACCCTGGAAGGTGGGAGGGATTGTTCACTTCTATTACCTGAGTAGAAGTGGGCTGAGTTTTATCCTTTATGCTACTTAGTGTATGACCCTCCATAAAAATAGTCATTATCATTGATGTTTAAAATGCTTTGGCAACCTCTGATGGGCAGCTTGTGCCTTGAATGACAGAAGTATTGGTGCCATTCTGGGGGAGCCAAGTGCAGGCAGTTACTGACCTGGCTGGCAGGTTATGTATGTCCCATGAGGATAGATACTAGAGAGTATAAATCAGTCTCATGAGCCACATTCTTCTAGACACAATGAAAATCTCACAGGAAAAACACCACGGAGGACTGTTCTGTCTCAGTCTTCACCACAGAAGACTTTTTAATTTTTTTGGGGGGGGGTCTTTTTGAGACAGGGTCTCCCTGTAGTCCCAGCCATCCTGGAACTCACTATGTAGACCAGGCTGGCCTTGAACTCACAGAGATCTGCCTGCCTCTGCCTTCCAAGTGCTGTGATTAAAGGCGTGTGCCATCACACCTGGCTCGGACTTTTTAATTTTTAAGTTAGAAGAATTTCATTTATTTATTTAGATACTGGTGCTCAAACCCAGAGGCTTATACATGCTAGGAAACATTTTATCTCTACCCTATTCCCCTAGCCTAAGAACATCTTAAAATGTCAGTTCCTGTGATTCTACTAGAAGTCACACTGATCCTGTCACCCTGGCTTAGCATCCTGCAAATTGTGTTGTAATCCTCACACTTTAGTTTTTAGGATGGGGCTCATCAAATCCTCTTGGAGGTCAGGACTGGAGTGATGACTCAGTGGTTAAGAGGACTGGTTGCTCTTCCAGAGAGGGCAAGTTTGGTTTTCAGCACCTACACTGCAGCTATTAACTGTTGGTAGGTCCAGTTCCAGGGGATCTGATACCCTCTTCTGGCCTCTGTGGGTGCTGCATGGCACAGGTGCATTTATATACATATACGCATAAAATAAAACAAAAAAATTAAAACTTTTAGAGGTGGTATGGATTTGGGCAGCAATTATCTCCCCTTCCCATCATCTTTTCTAGTCACAGAGGCTTTTCTGTAACTGGGGTATACAGAAGAATCCAGAACAGTGGGCACATACTCATGGGGTGTTGCAAAATATAGACAATGAGTATATGCATGCAAAATCACTATTTATGAAATACAATTAGCTATTCTATTGAAACTGTATTTAATTCTAAAGAACTAGTATACAAATAATTATTTTAATATTTTAAATGACATTTGAAATTTTACAAAATTATTTTAGTGACAAGCATGAAATTATAACTCTTATTTACTGTTACAAAATGGCTTCTTAAAGCCATTCTTGGCAGTAGGAATGTGTCCCCTTACTGGTGTTGTTGAGTACCATTTTGTGGAAACCATACCAAACATACTGCAGTGTTGGGGTTCAGCTTGTCCTAGCACAGTTACATATGGACCTAAACTCTAGTTTCTACTTTTTCCAAATATCTATCAGTTCTGTTTCCAGTTAATAAATTGATGCTGAAGAGTTAAGAAAACAAACTTTCAAAGTAGAAAAACTCATTTTTAATCAGCAGAATTTAGAATCTACAACTTCCATTGGTTCTTTGAAAACAGTTAATCCCCTGCCCCCGACCCTCACCCCATTTTGTGTCTGCACCATTAAATTGTACTGTGGCAGTGAATTTCCCAAGCGGCCTCTTGAAGTCAGTGTGCCTTTGAATGCTGGTTGCCACATCCCACAGTGACAGAGGAGGCAAATGTTGGGAGGGAGAGAGGGCAGTTGGTGGGACATCCAGTCTGTCTTTTAGGCAAATTACACTTGAATATTTGAATTGAGGCCTTTTGTTCTCATAAGGTATCATGAAAAACTTCCAGTTTGTCTTGTTTGAGACAGGTTGTGATATTGTTGCATACAACACACAGTGATTATTCATATATATATATGGCAAATGACCTCTCAGTCACACTGTGGATTTCCTATAATCAAAGGCCATCTTTTCAAAGACCTTGTGTGATCTAGTTACATACCATGTATACACCGCAACTGAACCTTTGAAATAGGGGGAAGGTATAATGGTTTTTAGAATATCTTTAGAACAAAATAACCTATTTTATATTAAGGCTTTTCATTGGAAAAAAGTACATAGAGCTTGAAGCATTAAGTAGCTTTGTCCATTGTTACAGATTAAATCTACCAAAGCAAAAACAGAATAGTGATTCTTTACCTTTAAATGGGAGAAGCTTAGGGACGGGCACCCAAAGGGAGGCACAGAGAACTTTCTTAGCACCCTCCTCAAGACCTGGGGCCATCTCTCCAGTCCTCAGAGAAAGAGAAACAATTGCTGAGCTCCTTTGTTTAAAGGATGATTGTGTTCTACCAGAGTAGCCTCTACCAGCACAGGATCTCACTGGAACTAACTTTAGTAAGGATTAATACAGGCATAGAATTAGGCCTTTGTTTTGGAGCTTTGGGGGAGGAGAGCCCCATGGAGGCATCTGGAGTCTTACTTGAGGCCTACAGGGACTTCAAATGGTGGCGTTTAAGATGGGAATATTTGTCTTGGGAAATGCTGGTGGCTGTGCTTTACCACTAAGCATAGGTTGGTCCATCCTTTCATTCAATCTTTTATCTAGCAGCCCCACGACACATTACACTGGTCTTTTTGACTTTCCTGAACAATATCTCACAAACAGATAGCACAATTCTGTGATATTTAGCAGGATACAAATTCCAGACACAGAAATCATGAACACAGTAAAGACAGTTTTTTCTGTGGGCCTGGAAATGAAACAGTCCACTGTATTGGGACAAGGCCAGGCGTTGCATTTCACCAGACGCTGCATGAAGAAGCCATTGTACATGATGTAAAAGACATACATGAAGACAGCTTCAAAGATGACCCGGAAGAAGATGCTGGTTGTGTAGGTCCACCACAAGGACCCTTCAATACGGACCTTCTGGGTTTTGATCTCTTCGATGTCCTTAAATTCATTCTTTATCTCTCCCTTAATGAACTTCCTTTTTTTTTCATGTCTCCGGTAGGCCACGTGCATGGCTACCAGGAGTGCTGGCGTGGACACGAAGATCAGCTGTAGGGCCCAGAGCCGGATGTGAGAGATGGGGAAGTAGTGGTCGTAGCACACATTCTTGCATCCAGGCTGGAGAGTGTTGCAAACAAAATCAGCTTGCTCATCTCCCCACACCTCCTTTGCAGCTACCACAAGGATCATGATGCGGAAGATGAACAGGACGGTGAGCCAGATTTTCCCAATGCTGGTGGAGTGTTTGTTGACACCCCCCAGGATACTCTGCAATGTGCCCCAATCCATCTCTTTTTCTGGGTGGTTGGCACTAGAAAAGACAAATGAACATAACACAGGAATCATTGGGCTGGCCAGAATCTGGGTTAAATCTCTGGTTCTGGATAAATACTCTTAACTCTCTTCCTGAGCAAACACCAGTGCTTACACAAACTTCTTTAGGATGGTGATAGTACAATTTACTTTGCCAGAGGAGTATGTGTGTAGCTCCCAAAACATCTTCAACATGTTTCTGTGTGTTCTTTAATAAATTTCTCTAAAAAGCTTATTCATCCAATCTTTAGCACATAATAAAAGTGTGGGTATGGGGCTGGAGAGATGGCTCAGTTGTTAAAGGCGTTTGCTGCTCTTCCAGAGGACTGGAGTTAAATTCCTATAACCATGTTAGGTGTCATAGCTACCTGTTATTCCAGCTCCAGGATATCTGATGCCTGCCTCTGGCCTCTGCTTTTGGCCTCCACCAGCACTGCACTTACATATACAAATCCACATACAGACACATGCATATACACGTAATTAAAAGCACTAAAATATTTAAAACATGGAGGAACTTGGGGACCAGTTTCTCTTTTTTTAAAGAGGGGTTCAGGGGTAAACCAAAGCAAAACACTTGTTAGCTTAAAGGCAAAAAGTGAGTCCTGGCCAAACCCAGTGAGCCCTCTAAGGATATACCTCACAAGTTCCTACCTCTACACTCTGTAGCACCAAGCTTTGGACTGTCTAAAGAGGACAGACAAGCTTGGGTCAGCCTTAACTTAAAGGCACAGAGGTCAAATTCAGATGATGTAATTTGTGGAAATTTCACCTGATCTCATCTTGTTTCCCTGCAGTGGCTGCTTAAAAAAATTAATTAATTTTCAAAGGCTTGGGAGCAGGGGTGAAATAGTTATTACTAATAGTTATTTTACATTTGAGATTCCTCAGTTTAACTTTTCACCACATGCCTTGCTTCCCTCTTCTATATGAAAGTGCAGGGTAGGAATGAACAGTCGTTCCAGTGAGAAAAGCCACCTACATGTAAGTTCATAGCTGCATTGTCATGTTGGGACTGTTTGATTAGTACTCAGTATCTGTTTTGATAAGGGTTCTAAGTGAGCTTTGTTACTGTGGACTATGATTTTAACTTAGAAGTGATTCTAAAATAAACATATTGTGAAAAATGACAGGAAATTTAGCTCAGGGGTTCCCCAGTTACTGGTCCAATCTGCCATCAGTTCAGAAGCAAAGCTGCCTTGGGTTGACACAGTGCTTATTGACTGTGTGCCTTGGCTGATTGTCGATGAGCTGGTGGCCTTGTATTACATCCCAAGGTAGGAACTGTCCTCACTGATTCATAGCTACACCCCATCTGTCACAATCAACCCCTCTTTGGAATGAGATCTCACCCTCCCCACCATCCTGGTGAGTCACCTGCTTTCTACCCCTTCCAAGCTGTAATGAACCCTTCTGCTCTTACTTAAATGCATCCTTCCCTCTTGTTGTAGGCAAGTTTCATCCTGCTTCTCAATGGACTAAGAACAGGCTCAGGGTGATGTCCTTTATTACCCATTGTGGCTGCTGTGGAACACCAAGGTCTTGGTGGAACCCACTCAGTGATGCCTTGGTCAGAGGAAACAGAGCCATGGGTGTGGAAGCTAAGTCAGGCTGAAATACACTGGTGAAACATTCAGCCCTATTCAACTTGAAAGGTAGAAACACCTCGGGAAGAAACAGTGGTTTAGCAGGTTCAGCCCTGACCCATTTATATCCAGACTGTTGGGAGGCCCTTAGGGGAGCCGGTTGTCTTTTGAAAGATCCCACAGCTCAATTTAGTTTTGCCCCCAACAGCAAGACTATTGAAAGCAATAGTGTTTGGAGTTTAAAAAAACCACCTGATGGCGTTAGACCTCTGCTCTCTGATCACGTTCAGTAAGTGAAGATCAGGACATTTACTGAAATAAACATCCAAATAGACCTGACCAAAAATAGAGTTCAAGGGCAAGTGGGTCATGTCTCCATAGTATCCACAGACCACCAATTACTATCAAGTGAGAAAAGTACAATTCCAAGAAAACTCATCAGTTGCTTTTTTGTTTGTTTTTTTGAGACAGGGTCTCCCTATGGCCCCAGCTTGCCTGGAACTCACTATGTAGACCAGGCTGGCCTTGAACTCACAGAGATCCGCCTACCTCTGCAAGTGCTAATTAAAGGCGTGCGCCACCATGCCTGGCACTAAAATTACTTTTAATTCTAAAATATTAATTAATTTTGAGTTGGGGGTCTTGTTATATTACCCAGATTGACTTCTAACTCCTGGACTCAAGAGATTGGCAAGCAGCTAGGGTTAGCCTAGCATGGTGGTGCACATCTATAATCCCAGCACCCTAGAGGCTAAGTAAGGTAGGAGAATTGTGCTAATTAGAGGAAAGCCTGGGCTGCAACACAAGACCCTCTCTTAGAAAAACAGGAGCTGGGGGTGTTGGCCCATGCCTTTAATTCCAGCTCTTGGGAGGCAAAGGCAGGTGGATCTCTGTAAGACAGAGGCCAATCTGGTCTACCAAGCAAGTTCCAAAAGTTCCAAGCCAGCTGGGACTATAAAGAGAGAGACTGTCTCAAAAAAAAAGGGGGGGGGGACTGGTATGCTGAGATGGCTCAGTAGGAAAAGGAGCTTGCCTCCAAGTCTGAGGAATCTGAGCTGTGTTCCAAGAACCCATGGGGTGCTCAGTCTCCAGAACCCATAGGATGAAAGGAGAGATCCCATTCCAGCAAGTGGTCCTCTGAGCCTTACATACAATGTGGTATTCGGGTGGGTGCCAGTGCACACACAAAACAAGAAAAATTTAAAAAAGAAAAACAAACAAGCAAACAAAACACCCACCCAAAGAGAACAAAGTAACTGGGTCTTAGATGTGGAGTAGCACATCTGATTGCACCCACTTGTCCAAATAGCCCTTCCAAGAGGAGTCAGGTTAAAATGTGACCTCCCAAGGGTCTAGGAGTACTGAACAATCAAGGTGAAATTGTCAATATTCAACTGTGGTTAAGAACTGTTCTCCGGGCTTTCTGACCAGGGAGGTCACATGCAGGTCCCTACCTGGCCTGGGCCACCTTCTGGTCGCTTGGAGCGCTGCCAGAGCAAGAGCTGAGAAGCTGGTTTAGTTCTCTATGGAAGGCACTGGTGAATCCCAGCTCCCGAAAAGGAGAAGGGGGTGCTATGGGGCCCTTATCTGCCCACTTTTCAGGGGCCGGTGGTCCACCTTCAGATGCTGTCCTCAACTCGATTTCCACCCTTCTCACAAGTGCCTGCAATTGTGACTAACTTAGCACCATAGTTTCCAAGGGCCTTAAAAGTAAAAAGGGGCCATGGCTGCGCCAGGCTACTCGAATCCTGGATAAATAAATGGTCCTAGAGCCCAGCTCTTAGAGACCTGGAAAATTCAGTAGCATTGACGGGCTGACGCAAGAGTCCCAAAGGACACATTTCTCCGCAGCACACCATCTGTGAGCCAGTGTCTAGGAGCTTTCTTTCTAGCCCTTTGCGTAAATGCAAACCCTCAAAAAGTATTTAAGAAAATGAAAAGCAATCAAAATCTCCGCTCAGGCGTAGGCTGGGGTCTCCCAGCTCCCGGGAGCGACCGTGGAGGCGCGTTCTGGGCGGTCGCCCGCGCCACCCCAGTGCTCTGCGCGCAGAGGTAAAGGTCCGCTCCCTGCTAAGCAAATGAAACCTGTAAGCTTTCGGTTAATTTAAAACTTTTCTTGGCGGCAAATAGATCCACTCGGAGGCCCCGGGACAAATCCAGCGAAGGAACCCCGGCGACACGTCGCAGTCGCGCAGGGGAACTGTCCTGGTCCCCGCGTCCCGCCCCGCGCGTCCCTGTGAGCGCAGCGGGTACAGCCGCTTCATGTCCCGAGCTAGCTAGACGCTCCCTGCGGAAGCTTGCCTGGGGCCTGCGCTGGGTGACCGCGGCCCGGGTCCACCTCCCTCCCGGGGGCGGGGAGGGGGCCCCTCGGCCCCGGGTTTAGCGTCCCGCCCGGGGACGTCGTGGGCGGGCGCGGGGCACACGGTGGCGACCTGGGCATGGGAACCCGCGTTCGTACCTGTGTTCCGAGTGGGAGGCGGCGAGGAGCTGCTGCCGTGGGTCCTGGGCTGCTCTCGGGTGGGTCCCGGTGCTCTTCTGCTGCTCCTGGCTGGAGCCGCGCTCGCAGCAGGCAGGAGCGCCGCCGCTGGGCTGCGAGTCCCGAGAGCCGAGCGCGCCCGGCGCTGCGATCGTGAACACCTGTCGGCGTTGGTGCCTTTTAACCGCACCCCTCTCCCCGCCTCCCTCACCCCCGAGCAATTGAGAAAGTTAAGGAGGAGGCGGCTTCGCGCCGCCCCGCCGCCCCCAGCGCTGCGGGCGGGGCTCTTCCAGCCTCCCGGCACCCAGAGCCGCGGGCTCTTCCCGATCGCTGCGCGCCCCCAGCTCTTCCGGAGCCGGGAGATCCTCCTGATCCCTGGCCCCCACCCTCGCCCCCGGCTCCCCCAAAGTCCGGTCCGGTGCGTGGCCGGGCGGAGCCTGCCGGCTGAGTGTCCAGACCCTGAACGCGAGGCTCCAGGTCCCCGCTCCCCGGAGTATGGGGGGAATCGGTGGCGTTGAGAGAGTTGATAATGTTATTTCTGCTCTTAATAGGGGAAGTGTACTATTGCATTGAAGCTCTGCTTTATTCTTTTTTCTTATTAGAAAAGTAGGCGTTCCGACCACCTGAAACTTTCTGTGCAGGCCCGCAGGTTGCAGAGGCACGCGAAGGGACCCGCAGCGCAAAGAGCTGGGCTTCTGGAATTTGGGCTCAAGGCGGACTAACAGGGGGCGCCTCAAGGGCTAGCCAGATCCCTGCTCTACCGCCCTGCATTCCCCATTTAATTTGATCACTTTGAACAGAGCGCCAAGAGCTAGGTGATGTGGCGGTGATTCGGTAGGGCTGGCCTGGGAGTGGGATCTCAGCCGGACGCTGGACGCTGACGCGCCTCAGTCTCTGCCTGGGCCCTGCTAGCTGTGTCCCCTTTCCACAACTGAGATCTTTGCAAGGTTAGTCATTTGGGGAAAGGGTGCTCAGAAAAGAAAGTGCACCAAGGGAGCCCGCCAACCGCATTCCTCCTGGAAGCCCTGGGCAGCACGTGCCTCCAGCTCAGCTTTCTCCTCCGAGCTGGAGGCAGGTTATGAGGTCTCAGTGTTCATTCACATTGGTTGGCTATTTGGATATTTTGAGATGCAGATGATACTAAGTAGACATTCCCAGAGCATTCCGATAAATTGAAATGTCAAGAGCAAGCTGAGCTTGAGGACACCTCGGCCAGCTTCGCCCCACTCAGGTTCCTGCTTCTTGGGTCCTGCCAGCCTTGGGTGCAGGCTACGCGTCCCACTAGGTTTTCTCAGATCAGTTTTACATGAAGTGAAGATGGTGATTCATTCTGACAAGGTCCGTCTGGTCTAAGGAATGGCTTTCGATGATAAGACCATAGCTGAAGGTACAGGCTTTTCCTTGCAAATCTGGCTCGTTGCCGTGGGCCCATCTGGGCTGCTTTTGTCTGGGTAAACGTGAATTTTGTACCGTGGTTACTACCCCATCTTCTAACTGCAAGTCTTAGTCTAAGAGGGAGTGTCTGTTCCTGAAGAGACAAAGCCCCAGGAGGCCCAGATCCCTATATGGCCCATGTAGAGACATGCTCAATCAGCTGGTGAGGAATGACAGGCCAAGCCAGATGGGGCTGTGCAACTTCTTGGGGGGTGAGGGTGGGGGGAGTCTGTACCTTTAATTTCTCATGAGTAGTACTGTTTTCATTCAATTGGAGTTCTTGGTCAGTTAGTATGAAAGAAGGTTCTAGAACCACTGTAGAAAGTTGGCTAGTTAAAGAAGGTTGGAAATCAGAATTGACTCACTTTCCCCAATTGAAAAATTGGGGAAAACCTGAGGTTTTAGTGTCCATAGTATGACCATAAGTTCAGCTTCCAGTTCCCTTTTCCCTGACTTGTTGCTTCTACACATTTGCATAATGACTGTGTGTTGGCTGATGATCACAACCAAGGGGGAATTTTAGGATTTATCTCTTCAACTCCTACTGACTTAAGTCTTCACTCCAGAATTCAGCACTTGATTAGTTTTCTTCTGTTTCACTAGATTTTTCTTGTTTCTCTGTGTTGGATTTTTTTCCCAACTAGACTAGAAGATCCTCTAGGGCACGAAATTTTAAATCTCTCTTCTCTCTCTCTCTCTCTCTCTCTCTCTCTCTCTCTCGTGTTTATACTCCAGAGTAGGAGAAAAAGCCAGGGGAAGCTAGAAAAGAGCTGGGAAAGGTTTGGTTATTTGAAATTCTCTCCAAATGAGGTTAGATATATATCCAATTAACAGGTCATACTGCAAATTAATGTTTTAAAAAGAATCCCTGTAATGATTTTATTAGTAACACTCATAGTACTGCACCTTTTTCTATTACAAGCATTAATTTAATAAACAAGAACATTGGAAATAAACCACAGTTTTCTCACCCTGAGTTCCCATGTTTTCCTGTTTCAACACATGGCCCAAGAGAAGCTCAGCCCATCAGTCTGCCTTCCAACACCCAGGCCTCCCAGCAGCACAGTGGGAAGGGAGTGGGAGCTCACGTCCCTGCTACCGACCAGCTCACCTTCATCATACAAACAAGGCATGGTTTTTGAGGATTTTAAGCAGAATCCTGTGGCATCTCTCAGATTGACCTTGAATGAAGCTAATAGCAAAACCAGGCAGTAGTGAGGGATGAGCAGAGACATATTCATGATTAACCGTGAGGATCTGTAACAACAGCACCTTGGCCTGTCCAAGTATCAGTACAGGTGAGTGCTGCTTACTCATAGGGTTAATACTGACAGCATAAATCTCTGGTGATTTTCACTGAGCTGGATTCATGCAAGTGTTGAAAGTGATGCACTTGTAAAGTTGTAAGTGAAGAATGCTAATGTTTAAGCTATTTGGTATTTTAATTTGATAGTTGCTTTATAAATAAGTTCAAAAGAAAAATAACTTGCTGTTGTGCAAAAAAAAAATCAGTATAAGAGAAGTTATATTCTGATGAATGATTGCTTGCCAGCTCCCTCTTGAAATTCCTCCATGGAAAGGATGCTCCGAATGCTCTTTAAAAATGTCTCACATTTCTGACACACAAATCAAATGTAGGTGGTGGCAAAAAATGTTGTAAGACAAGAAAAGACCTGTGGGTGCCTGGAGCCCCTGTCCTGCCGCTTGGCAGTTTTAAGGAACCTGGATCTGCCTCTGGGAGAGCCATTAGCCCTTTGGGTCACACCATCTTTTCTTAACTTCGCTATTGAAATATTAATCATACTAGTATGATTAATAATTGTATTCAGCTCTTCCCAAAATAGCATTTGGAATCCAAAGAGCCTCTGGCTTCCCTGGATAATTAATAGTGGCTTACATATGATAATGTAATTTCACTGCAGGAGTGGCTTCCTGTGATCCTGTCAGTCCGTGTGGGCGATTATTACAGGGGACATGCTTTCACTACAATTTCTGTTGTTGTTATTTTGTTTTGTTTTGGAGTCCAAGTCTCTAGCCCAGGCGGTCTTGAACTCCCTTTGTAGCCAAGGATGATCTTGAATTGATGAGTCTGTCTCTACCTCCCCAGGACTGGGATTACAGTAAGCACTTCCACATCTGCTTTGCTATAATTTCTTTCTTGATCTCGAAATCACACCTTTTTATGTTTTTTGAGCATTATTAATCTTAAATCATTTAGGAGGAAAAAGCCAATTGTTCTATTCAGAGTAAAAATGAAAACACTTCCAAACTTCTCTAACTTAATTGTGCTTCTCTTTCAAATCAAAGATGTTTAAATTTCCAACATTCAAGTAGTGACAAACTGTTGTAAGTGGTTCTATTTGCCCCATTTTATTCTAATTTTGGCACATAAGCTATTCTGGTGCAACTGAGGTAGCTGTGTGTGTCTCAGATGCAAGACAGAGGTAGCAGTAGATGATCTCCTTGGCATTGTTGGATGCACAGTCTTTTACTTACAAACACATCTGTGTGGCTCTTTTGTGGTTATTTAAGCAAAGAGAGGAAGAATTACAAAGATATTTCCAAATGTATTTATACCAAAAGTACATACATATTGTTCTGAAATGAATGCACAGCTATAACTACTTTGGTTGGCTAGTAGGAAACATTTATTTCTGTTGAATATAAAATTAAATTCTATTTGTTGTCAACATGGGGAGATTCTGCATCATCCACAAAGGCACATGTGAGATGTCTGTTTTATAATTTGTGTGACAACAATATTTTGCCCTATGTTATTGTGAAGAGTTTTTGAAACAAGTTAGAGTAACATGTTCACGTGCTGCTGTAGAAAAAATTAGCCAGGATTGACGGCTACTGCTTCATGGCTATGTTATATTTGATAGGCTACAGCAACTTTGTGTGAAACACTAGTTTTCAGTGTCCTGAATCTAAGTTTTTTATTTGCTGGAAATCACTGATTATGTGTTCAGTTTGCTCCCAAGGTCCCAGTTAAGGGGGTGTTCTGCAACTTCACATCCCCCTTTTGAGGACTGGCTATGAAGTCTTTAGTCTTAGGGTTCATGTATGTGGTGTCTATTCATTTAAACGCCTCCTTAAACTGTTTGAGAGCCATTTCTACTTGGGGAGAAACATGCACTGATTCGATCCCTTGGTTGAAAAAAAAGGAAAGAAAAATTCTCTGGGCAGGGTGAAAATGAGAAGCAAGTGCTTGCAATACCCAGAGTTCACAGTAGATGGCACTGGAGAGACTTGCCCAGAAGCTCTGCTGTGAGCATATTTTACAAGTTACCTTCTAGTTTAGTCTTGCAGGGCCTGATCTCATGAGTAGGCTGGGAAATTCTAGGTTTGGTCCCAGGTTCCTTTCTGCTTTCTGTTTCCTTCCTTCCTTCCTTTCTTCCTTCCTTCCTTCTTTCCTTCCTTCCCTCTCTCCCTCCCTCCTCCCCCTCCCCCTCCCCCTTCTTCTTCTTCTTCTTCTTCTTCTTCTTCTTCTTCTTCTTCTTCTTCTTCTTCTTCTTCTTCTTCCTCTTATTCTTCTTCCTCTTTTAATAACATGAAACAGAATAGAAAAGAGACTATCAAGATGCATTTCTCTTAGCAAAGGATAAGTAATACATTGTGAAATGTTTGTGTACTTCTTGCTCTTGGTCTCTGGCACAAGCGAACGTGGAAAGCCACTGTTCTGCTCCATTCCAGGGCAACAAGATGTATCATGGTGGCTTCAGGTGAAGCGGGTTACAGCACAGAGGAGACCTGGAGGCCTAAGATGCCCCTCCCAGCTCTGCCATGCCTTGTTCAAGTTCACAGTCAGCATCCCCAACAGGCCCCATACTGGCAAGATGTGCTGTGGGTGGGCAGCCTAAGGCCTCTCTTCATGCTGGAAAAGGACATCAACCTACATTAGACTTCTTTCTCCAGCCTCCACATTCTGAGCTGAGAAATGATAGCAACATCTGGGTAGGCCTTTACTAAATAAAATTATTTGTCTAAAAAAAAAGCAATATAGGGGCTGGAGAGATGGCTCAGAAGTTAGAGCACTGACTGCTTTGCAGAAGACTCTGGGTTTGATTCCCAGGACCAACATGGCGACTAACAACTGTCCTAACTCCAGTTCCAGGGGGATCTGACTTCCTCTCTGACCTCCACAGGCATTGCATGGTATGGGTGCACTTACATACATGCAGACAATATACTCATGCACATAAAATAAAAACAGTAAATAAAATACTTTTCTTGTTTTTTTTTTTTTGAGACAGGGTCTCCCTGTAGCCCTAGCTGTCCTGGAACTCACTATGTAGACCAGGCTGGCCTTGAACTCACAGAGATCCACCTGCCTCTGCCTCCCGAGTGCTGGGATTAAAGGCATGCGCCACCATGCCAGGCTAATAAAATACTTTTTAAAAGCAATATAACTAGTGCTTACTATCTAGTGTGATTCACTGTCATGGATCAGTCATTTTTAGTGGGTTATTAATATAAAAAACTACATGGAATTGTGTGTGTGTATGATGTGTATATATGAATATATGTGTGTGTTTGAATTCATGTGTGTGAATGTATGCATACATATGCCACAGCTGCATGTGGAAGTCAGAGGACAGCCTCGGGTGTCAGTCTTTGCTTTCTTTGTTAGACAGACTGGCTGCCCTGTGAGCTTCCCAGGATTCTCTGTTTCCCACCTCACTGAAGGAGTGCTGGGTTCACATGGGTTCTGGGGGTCCAAACTCAGGTCCTTATGCTTGTATGGAAAGTGCTTTACACACTGAGCCATTTCCCCAACTACCTACATGGAACCTTTTAATATGAAAGTTTGTATTGGATGATTGGGTTTTGAGCAGAGACATTCACTTTTTCTGACCACTCCTTGATGTACGTGCAGGCTACTAGGTTGAGAGGCTTTGGAGAGACAAGTTCTTACTGGGAATTAACCAAAGAAAAAGAATAGATGGTTGTAGATAGAGCATGACTAATTTTGGATTGTAAGTGACGTGCAGAAACACATACATACAGAGGAAGGAATCTCTAGGTAGAATCCAATGCGTGTTAATCATTTAACCATAATTTAGTATTTCAAAGTAAGCAGATGCTTATTTCATTGCAGAAGTCTGTGAAGAAAATATTTGTTCTACTTCTTTTTTCCTTCCTTCTTTCCTTCCTTGTCTCCTTCCTTTCTTACTTTTTGGCTTACCTTCTTGATTTATTTTACTTGAGGCAGGATCTTCTTATGGAAGCCCTGACTGCCCAGAACTCACTGTGCAGACTATGCTGATCTCAAACCTACAGTGACCCTCCTTCTTCTGACTCCCAAGTGCTGGGATTATAGGCAAGTATTACCATGCCCAGCTGAAGAAGGTATTTTTAATTCCTTTCTACAAACAGTAGTAGCTGAATCTTAAGAATCCTGAAGCTGGACTGAAGAGATGGCTCCGTTGTGAGGAGATGGCTCAGTTGTGAGGCGATGGCTCCGTTGTGAGGCGATGGCTCCGTTGTGAGGAGATGGCTCCGTTGTGAGGAGATGGCTCCGTTGTGAGGAGATGGCTCAGTTGTGAGGAGATGGCTCCGTTGAGAAGGGATGGCTGCGTTGAGAAAGTACCTACAAC
>NW_008360304.1:1083791-1085646 GCF_000622305.1 Nannospalax galili | reverse complement strand
AGTTGATGGCTGCTGGCTCCATTGTGAGGCGATGGCTCCGTTGTGAGGCGATGGCTCCGTTGTGAGGCGATGGCTCCGTTGTGAGGCGATGGCTCCGTTGTGAGGCGATGGCTCCGTTGTGAGGCGATGGCTCCGTTGTGAGGCGATGGCTCCGTTGTGAGGCGATGGCTCCGTTGTGAGGCGATGGCTCCGTTGTGAGGCGATGGCTCCGTTGTGAGGCGATGGCTCCGTTGTGAGGCGATGGCTCCGTTGTGAGGCGATGGCTCCGTTGTGAGGCGATGGCTCCGTTGTGAGGCGATGGCTCCGTTGTGAGGCGATGGCTCCGTTGTGAGGAGATGGCTCCGTTGTGAGGAGATGGCTCCGTTGTGAGGAGATGGCTCAGTTGTGAGGAGATGGCTCCGTTGTGAAGTGATGGCTCAGTTGGTAAAGTACCTGCCACGCAAGCATGAAGACCTCAATTTGGATCCCCCCAAACCATGTAAAAATGGAGAGGGGGGAGGGAAATGGTGACAGACATCTGTAATTCCAGTGAATGGGGTAGGGGAGAAGGTGGATCCCTGGAGCTCACTGGCCAGCCAATCTAGCTGAATTGCTGAGCTCTTTTTCTCCCCTTCTCTACTTCCTGACACCCAGGAAGTGAGCTGCTCTAATGCTCACCACCATGATGCTCTACTAGCAAGGTAGCCAACGGACAAAAACTCCTCAAACTCCCCTCCCCTTCCTGAGGACCTAGAGGAGTTAATGGTTGGTGGGGAAGGGAGCGACATTTTCTTCAGTGGGATAGCCTCTGGTAAGTTTCCTATGTTTGTGTAAGTGACTCCTTATCTAGCTCCTGTAAGTAACTGATTAAATTCATTGGTTCGTTAACACACATAACAACAACAACTCCCCCCTCTCCCCCCAAAATTATCAAATCTGACAGTAAAGAGGAAGACAAGCTGGGAAGATGAAGGGGATAATAGTGAGTGAGATAGGGATGAGAGAAGGTGATGAGGAAAGGAGACTATTACCAAAACACACCATATGAACACTCATACTGAAACATACAATTATGTTTAATTAATGTATGCTAATAAAGACTTCTTCTCTTAAACCATAAGCCCACATGAATTTTTCCTCCTTTTAAAATGTTTATTTCAGGTATTTTGTTACAGTGACAGAAAACTGACTAACAGATTACCTAGATGCAACAATGAATTTTTTGACTTTATCATCAATTATCCCTTCTCCCAACTTTACTGCAAAAGTAGCAGTACAGGTAAGGCTAGAGAACAGAATTGGACAGTTTCATAGTGCTTGAATTTTGGAGCCATGTTGGACATGAATGTAAAGTGAGCCCCAAACAATATTAAATCTACCTCTCAACTTCTTTCTAGCTCAAGCATTGATGAGATCAAACAGACAAAGCTCGCCACAGATGTAGGCGAGGATAGCAAGCTTGAATCTGAAGGCCGCGTGAAGCCTCCTTAGTTTCATCTTGTTTCAGAGATGCACTCACTTTAACACTTTGACTCAGACTCGAGTATCTCAACCTGGTACTTGAAAGCTGAAAGATGAGGGTCTCATTTGCAGAAAGAAAATGACTGAGAACAAACAACAAAATACCCTTGGAGATTCTTTTATGCATATATATTGTCCATCATTTGGTTAAAATCATAAGATGTGAAGAAGTAGGAAAATGAAACCCATAATCAAATGGAGAAAATAATCAATAGAGGCAGAAACAAAGGAAATTCAAAATAAAAGGGTAGAGATTAGCTATTGATCTATCATCTATCTATCATCTATCTATCTATCTATTTATCTATCTATCTATCTATCTATCTATCATCTATCTATCAATCATCTATCTATC
>NW_008360304.1:1056100-1083478 GCF_000622305.1 Nannospalax galili | reverse complement strand
TATCTATCTATCTATCTATCTATCTATCTATCTATCTATCTTCTATCGATCATCAATCAGCCTATCATCTATCTATCATCTATCTATCTATCTATCTATCTATCTATCTATCCATCATCTATCTACCTACATCTATTTTCTATCCATATATTTCAAACCCAAATCAAAGGGAAGCTGGAGTGACTCTGCTATCAGAACACACTTCAAAACAAGATTAGCAGAATTGAAAAGACATTTCAAATGGTCAGCGGTCACCAAGAAGACATCAATCCTAGCTGTGAAGGCACTGCACAGCCAAGTTTCAAAACACACAAAGCAGAACTGAATAACAAAGGGGGAAATGACAAATCCCTAATCACAGACTGAATACCCAAGAACTGATGGAGCAGGCACACAAAAATTAAACTAATTTGACTTCACTTCACTTACGGAATCCTATGAATGAGGTCAGGGTCCCTCCCTTATGACTTTATCTATACCTAACTGTACCATATCCTCCATCTATTCTTCCCCGCCCCCAAATCCTGAACCATAAAATGAATCTCAATAAATTCCAAAGAATAGAAATCACACTGACATTTATAAGATCAAATTAGATAATTACATATCTAGAAATCACCAAATATTTGGAAATTAAATAATGCAAGAATAAAAGGAATTATAAGAAAAATTTAAATTTTTATTTTTATCTTATTTTATTTTGAGAAATAGCTCTTACAGGGTTGCCCAGATTGGCCTTGGTCTTGGAATCTTCTGCCTCAGTCTACAGAGTAGTTAAGATTAATATTTCAAATGAATGCAAATAAAAAATGTAACAATCAAAATTTGGGGATGTTCTTTAAGCCATGCTGAGAGAAAAATGTTGCCTTAAAATGTACATACCTATAAAAGAAGAAGGTTTAAAGTCAATTACCTACATGTTCACCTTAAAAGTTTGAAACAAAGAACAGGGGAAACTCAGTGTAAGTATAGAACGAAAGTGAAGAAGCATAAAAGAGGAAGCCCTGGTTCGAAGGGGACAATGCCGGGGCCACAGCTCTCCCTGCCTCCACTTTGGGAGAGGAAGCTGATTGGAATTAACACCTTCCTTCAGATAATCACACCACAGCAAGACTGGATTCATTTCTGGTTAAGACACAGAGCAAATGGGGACACTTGATTCTTACCTGGTGATGGACTCAAGCTCCTGACCTTTTGCCGGGTACCAGAGATGATAAGCAAGAACATTGTGAAAGGAAGAGAAAGAAGATAGTCTAGAAAACAAAGTGAGGAGCTGGCAGGGAGCAGAATGGAATAAGATAAGCGGACAAAGAGAAAGGAGGTTCAGGGAGAACTTGGTCAAGGTCTGCAGTGTGGCTTTGCGTGGGAGGAGAGTAATGGCCAGGAAAGACTCCCTGACCTCTCGAAGGCCATCAGCAGCCTGATGCTGGACACATTCTCCCTGACCACAGGAGGGACACAGCTGGCAGGTTGATGGGACCCAGCCCTCCTCCTTCCTTCCCTGCAGGGGACAAGTTGTGAAAGGCAAATTCACATTGTTAGTCCATTGGATTGAAAAGATTTGAATCAATCTGTGGCATTCAAAAGGTTATTTTTATCATACTGTGCTGAATACAAACTTGTGGATGCATTTCTAGAGTAGATGCTTCAGAGAGACAACCATCTCACAGAGCTTCCTGGAAATGACAGGTGTCTGGGTCTATTTTAAAACCAGAATGAGGATGGCCTAAGGAGCTTGTGAAAGTGCAAAGTCTCGAATCCATTCCAGGAGCTGCAGAGATGGCTCAGTGTTAAGAGCACTGACTGCTCTTGCAGTGGACCTGGGTATGGTTCCCAGCACCCTCATGACAACAAACTGTCTGTAACTCCAGTTCTGAGAGGTCCAGCACCCTCTTCTGGCCTCTATGGGCATTGCACAACAGGTACATTTACATACATGCAGGCAAGACATTCATACACATAAAATAAAAATTAAAAAATGTAGACAAAAAACCCCTAAATCAAACCCAGTCCAGAATACATGAATTTTATTTTTTAGGGGTGGCTCTGGGACAGAGGGAATTTATATGCTGGCTTCAGAGCCCTTAGCAGATCCCCCTGAGAGTGCCTAAATTGGGTCTCCCCTTAGTGAACTTCCCAAATTGTGCTGTGACTGTCTGCTAGTAGGGTTCCAGATGTTAGAACCTGAGTATACATGACTAGAGCCTGTCTTGGGCCTCTGTGGGAGCTCTTGAGTAGCTGAACTGAAGCCATCTGTTCCAATATAAAATCTGAGAGAACCCAAAACCTAGACCAACCAACTTTACATACCCAGTAAGAAAACAACCAAGGCACACCAATAATACAAACAGAGGCAGACTTCAACTCAACAAAGAAAGGCTTGAGTTTTATACCAGAATCAAAAACAACAAAAGAAATCCACATGCCAAAATCATAACAGAAAAATAATAATATGGACAGCCAAAACAGTATGCTTCCACCAAACTCCACCAGCCCTATACAGGGAGAACCACCTAGCTATAACCCAGGACACAGAATTTAAAAGAACAATCATAAACATGATGAAAGAATTCAAATTGAAAGAAAACACAAACAAATCAAAGAACTAAAAGAAGATTGGAATAAACTTCTGACCAAATTCACAAAAGAGATAGAAACACTGAAGAAAACTCAGGCTCAAGTTAAGGAAGTGAAAAACTCATTAAGTCAATTTGAAACAACAGTTTAAATCCCTCACTGATAGAATGCATGAAATGGAAAACAGAATATCAAGACTGGATGATAACATTGAAGAACTGGACTACTCAAGCAAAGATTATGAAAAATGAAAAAAACACAGGAATGGAATATGCAGGAAATGTCAGACACCACGAAAAGACCAAACTATGCATCATAGGCATAGAGGAAGGAAAAGAATTTCAGGTTAATGGTGCTGACCAGATCTTAAACAGGGCTGTAGAAGAGAATTTCCCAAAATTAAGGAAAGACATCCCCATACAAATACAAGAAGCACATAGAACACCAAATAAACAGGACCAGAAAAGAAACTCCCTATGGCATATCATAGTAAAAACACTAAATGTACAGAACAAAGAGAGAATACAGGAAGCTGCAAAAGAAAAAACAACTCACCTACAAAGGAAAACCCATCAGAATTACAACTGACTTACCAATGTAAGCTATGAAAGCCAGGAGACTGGACCAAAGTACTTTCAGTTCTAAATGACCATAGATGCCAACCCAGGATACTTTACACAGCAAAATGTCTATTATAGTTGAAGGGGAAAGACAAATCTTCCATGACATAAATAGGCTGAAAGAATACATGTGCACAAAACCAGCCCTTCAAAGAATACTTGAAGTAATACAAAGAATAGAGAAAGAACAACTATACCCCAGGAGCAATAGAAAGAAACTAAATGAAGGTATAATTGTGGAAACACATATTTAGACAAATAATGCAAACAATAATCAAAACAATGACAACCAACCAATACATATCTTTCAACAATAACATTAAATATCAATGGACTGAACTCCCCTGTCAAAGGACACAGGCTAGTTGAATGGATTAAGAAACAAAATCCATCCCTTTGTTGTCTGCAAGAAACCCATCTAACCTTCAAGGACCAGCACTACTTTAAGGTGAAAGAATGGAAGAGAATATTCTAAGCAAATGGCACTAAGAAACAAGAAGGGGTTGCAATTCTAATATCTGACAAAATGGACTTCAAAGTAAAACTAATCAGAAGAGATAAGGGGGGTAACTTCATTCTGATCAAAGGAACAATTAACCAAGAAGATATTACAGTCATGACCATATATGCACCAAACCCTGGTGTACCCAAATTCATAAAAACAACACTACAGGACTTTAAGACACAGATTAACCCCAACTCAGTAATAGTAGGGGACTTCAATACCCCACTGTCTCCATTAGACAAGTCAGCTGGACAAAGCATAAATAGAGACACAGCTGAATTAAATACCATGCATCAAATGAACCTAACAGACATCTACCAAATATTCCACCAAGCACCAAAGATTATTCAGTACCCCATGGAACTTTTAAAAAAAATTGATCACATACTGGGGCACAAAACAAACTTCAACAAAGACAAAAAATTGAAATAATTCCTTGCATTCTATCAGACCACAATGCAATAAAGCTTAAAATCAACACCAGAAGAAGCCCTAGTCACTACACATACTCATGGAGATTAAACAACACACTCCTGAATGATGAGTGAGTCAAAGGAGAAATTAAGAAGGAAATAAAAGTATTTCTGGAATTAAACGAAAAGGACAGCACAACCTCTAGGACACTTTAAAAGCAGTCCTAAGAGTGAAGTTTATAGCTCTAACTGCCTACATTAAAAAATCAGAAAGAGAAAAAATTAAAGACTTAACATTGCAATTCAAGACTCAGAAAAGGCAAGAACAAGTGAAACCCAAACCCAGCAGAAGAGGAGAAATAACAAAAATCAGAGCAGAAATTAATGAAATAGAAACAAAGAAAACAATACAAAAATCAATGAATCTAAGAGCTGGTTCTTGGAAAAGCTAAACAACATAGACAGACCCTTAGCCCAGTTAACCAAAAGAAAAAAAGAGCAAATCCAAATCAACAAAATCAGAAATGAAAGGGGAAACATCACAACAGACACCCCAAGAGATCCAGAACATTATCAGGGAATACTTTAAAAACCTATACTCTGTTAAATTTGAAAACCTAAAATAAATGGATGAATATCTAAAATCATGGGAACCACCAAAGCTAAACCAAAAAGAGATTAACAATTTGAACAGATCCATAACATATAAGGAAATTGAAACAGTAGTACAAAACCTCCAGACTAAAAAAAGCCCAGGCCCACATGGATTTACAGCAGAATTCTACCAGACATTTAAAGAAGACCTCCAACCAATACTACTTAAATTATTCAAAAAGATAGAAACAGAGGGAGAACTTCCAAATTCTTTCTATGAAGCCAGCATCATTCTAATGCCAAAACCAGGTGAAGACACAACCAAAAATGAAAACTATAGACCCATATCCTTAATGAGCATAGATGAAAAATTCTCTACAAAATACTTGCAAACCGCATAGAGATGCACATCAAAAAGATCATTCATCATGATCAAGTAAGCTTTATTCCAGAGATGCAGGGATGGTTCAATATACACAAGTCAATAAACATCATAAATCATATAAATTGACTCAAAGACAAAACCACTTGGTCATCTCAATAGATGCAGAAAAGGCCTTTGACAAAATTCAGCATGCATTCATGATAAAAGTCCTAAAGGGAATTGTACTGGATGGAACATACCTCAACATAATTAAAGCTATATGGAACAAACCCACAGCCAACATCATTCTAAATGGAAACAAAACAAAACTGGAATCATTCCTATTAAAATCAGGAGCCAGACAAGGATGTCCACTATCTCCACTCCGTTTCAATGTAGTGTTTGAACCTCTTCCTAGAGCAATAAGAGAAGAGAAAGAAATTAAAAGAGTACTAATTGGAAAAGAAGAAGCCAAGTTATCCCTTTTTGCAAATGATATGATACTATACCCAAGAGATCCCCAGAATTCCACCAGAAAACTCCTAGAACTGATCAACACTTTCAGTAAAGTGGCAGGTTACAAAATTAATCTACAAAAATCAGTAGCCTTTCTATACATCAGAAATAAGCAATTGGAGAAAGAGTATAGGGAAACCCTCCCATTCACAATAACATCAGAAAAAAAAATCTCAGAATAAACTTGACTAAAGACATCAAATATCTCTACAATGAAAAATTTAAATCATTAAGATTATCTCTGATATTAGAGTCGAATCCAAATTCTTCTGAGATGGGGTTTTGCTATGTAGGCCAGGCTGACCTCGAACTCACTCTCCTTCTGCCTCAATGCATGGAACTTACATGCATGTACCAACATACCCAACTCAAATATCAACTCCTGACTAGTACTGAGCCTCCTGCTTCTCTGAACATGCAAATATTGCTCTTGTGACCGAAGTTCCAGCAGCAGCAACAAATCCCCTACTGGGTTCCAGGTTAGCCTGGAACTTGCTGTGTAGCCCAGGCTGATCCTCCTGCCTTAGACTCCTAAGTGCTAGGATAACAGAAGTAAGCCACCACATTGAATTTATCTGTCCCCTTTTCTGAGCAGGGGATGTTGAAAAGATAGTGATGACCAGGCAGAAGGGACTGTCTCTGGCTGCATTAATATACTTTGAATAGGAAACTAACCTCAGTGAGATTCATGGGCAACACTGTATGCAGTTAATCAATTCCTTACAGCTTAGTGCTAATCAAAAGTTAAAATATCACATGGATCCTGAGCCCATAAATATAAAAACAAGTCAGGAAAATCTAGAAATACATTATTTTAGTGCTTGTCTAATAAATCACATATAAAAATAATTTAGGCTGACAAGCACCTAAGCATGGTGAATGATGGAGTCTGAGGTATTATCTTTAAAGAGGTTCTTGGCTGTCATGCCCCAGTTAATTTAATTCCTCATCATGGTGAGCTTTTCCCACTGAGCTCTGCCCTCTGAATGGTTTCAAGACATTCTGTTACTGCACAAACTTATTACAAGTCAGGAAAATCTAGAAATACATTATTTTAGTGCTTGTCTAATAAATCACATATAAAAATAATTTAGGCTGACAAGCACCTAAGCATGGTGAATGATGGAGTCTGAGGTATTATCTTTAAAGAGGTTCTTGGCTGTCATGCCCCAGTTAATTTAATTCCTCATCATGGTGAGCTTTTCCCACTGAGCTCTGCCCTCTGAATGGTTTCAAGACATTCTGTTACTGCACAAACTTATTGGTTTTTTTTTTTTTTTTCTTTTTTTCCTTTTGCCTATTAAGGCGACCTGAAAGGGCCTTGGCTAGCCCGGCTTCCCGGCTCTGCTCATCAATCAGCATTCACCTAGTACTCCTTTCTGGTGAGAGAAACCATGGCGACTGCAGAGCTGGCAGGCAGGGAGACTGTTCACTGGGCTTCTGAGCCCCTATGGTAAGGAAGCTAATGAGACTTCTCCCTTCCCCAGCAGCCACAAAGCTATGAATGAAAACATTGATATTCTGGACCCTGGTCAGTTTAAAGAGCATTGATTGGTTCTCAGTGTAGGAAGAGATGTTGGAGACAAAGGGAGTGAGACCAGCTTTCCTCTGATCATGAGTACCTGTGATGGCAGGGGAGCAGGGAGCACTTAAGAAAATACACACACTCAGAGCAAGCCAGAAGGGAGGGTGAGGGGGAGCTGGCCTGCCTGTGAGGAGGGGTGGGGGAAGGTTTCCATAGTGAATACTTTGAACTAGTCCAGAGCACAGGCTGAGAAGGGCAAGACATTCCAGATAGGAGAGTTTGTGCAATGCTCAGAGGAGAGGATGGGTAAATGGCACCCCTGGAAGCAGATGCTCAGGATGTTCCAGAAACTCAGGAACAGGGAGTGAGGAGACATGAGTGAGAAATCAGTGGAGAAGACTGTGTTGAGGGCAGAGACTGTAATGGCGTGCTTTAATCCTTCCCCTGTCAAAGATGTGTCAGGGAAGCTCATGGGGGAGCCTGGACATGCATCCAAGCTGGAAGCCAGGCCTCCATGACCCATGTTACCAGCACCAGTCTGGACTCTTTACCTCACCTGGATGTAATGGGGTATCACCTCCTCTAGTCCCTTGTGTTGTGCCAAAGGAGGCTAAGTGGGAGTCAGAATTCTCACCAGTGATCGCCTTCACCATGGTGCTGGTGGAGATTATATCAGGAGTGCAAACTCCAATTCCAGTTCTGCAGTCATGAGGAGTTTCCTCTCCACCTCAGGAGGTCAAACAAAGTCTATGCTCCCCGCTCCACCCTGATGAGGGACCACCTGCTCTTGACCATCCAGAGTGGTCTCAGATAGTCCAGCTAAAACAATGATTTTAAATGAGACCCACAGTTCTATAACAGAAGCCTTAAATGCCTTTGGAAATTCCTTGTCATATAAAGAACCAAGAGGATTTCAACATGAATGAAAAACAAATTAATAGTTAGTAAAGTGCTGCTGCACAAGCACAAGGGCCTAAGTTTGATCCCAACACTGAAGTAAAAAGCCAGGCATGGTGGCATGTGCCTGTAATCCCAGCCCTGGGAATTGGAGACAGGCTAGGTAGCTAGCCAGCTTAGCTGAATCACCTGAGAGACAGGTTCAGTGAAAGATCTTGTCTCAAAAAATAAGGTGGAGAGAGAGAGTGATGAAGACAACTGACATTGACCTCTGACCTCCTCACACACATACACACATGTATATGAACCTGCACGCATATGTTCATACACACACAAAGATGTGCACACACATATCATATGTATATGAATAAAATGCTTCAATGAACAATTATAAACATGTTTAAAACAAATGAAGAAATAGAAAGTCTCAGCAAAGAGTTGGACGACACAAGGTCTGGTGATTTAGCTCAGTCGTAGAGCACTGGCCTAGATGTGTAAGACTCTGAGTTCAGTCCACAGCACTATAAAAATGATAAAAAGAAGCAAATGGAAGTTTTAGAGCTGAAAACTACAGCTCAGTGGCTAGGCCTAATAGCAGATGAATAAAGAATTAGTGGACTGGTAGAGTAGAAACCATCCAGTTTGAAAGAGAGAGAATGCAGACTGGAAAAAAAAAAAAAAACACAAACAGAAAAAGAGCCCAAAGGCCCTGCATTTCTATAAGAAAAGCTCTAATATTTTTGTTCTTACAGTCTCAGAAATTAAAGGGAAAGGAAATAGAACTAAAAAACTTAGCGGAAACAATAACTGCTAAAAACTTTCCAAGTTTTGAAAGAACTTAAACTCATAGTTGGAAATTCAACTTAATCAGAATAAACTCAAAGAAATCATGTCATGGTGCGTCATAATTAAACTAAAATCCAAAGAAAGGCCAAAGACCAAACAAATCCAGTCTTGAGCAAATCTAGAGAGATACAACACTTTACCTGATGGGGAAAAGAACACAAACAATAGAAGATTTCTGTCAGAGATGGCAGAGGTACAGGAGTTTTCACACCAACCCAAGTTTTAGTCACAGGAAAGGAATCTTCATGTGTGCATTAGTCACTTTTCTGTTGCTGTAACAGAAACACTTACCCAAGCAATTTATAGAAGGAAGGGGTTATTTGAGCTTATGGTTCCAAGGGAATTACAGTCTATCATGGCAGGGAGGCATGGTGGCTGGAGGTGGCTGGAGTAGGAGCAGCAGAAGCTAAGCTCTCACATCATCACACAAGCACAGGAAGCAAGAGAGCAACTGGAGATCCTGCAAAGCTTAAGAATTCTCTAAGCCCGCCCCCAGTGACATGCTTCCTCCAGGATAGCCACACCTTCTAAAACCTCCCAAAAGAGTGCCATCATCTGGGACCAAAATGTCCAAATATTAGAGCGTATGGGGGACATTTTCATTCAAACCATCACATTCCACCCCCTGGCCCCCATAGGCTCATGACTGCATAAAATGCAAAATGCATTTAGTGCAACTTTAAAAGTCCCCATAGTCATTATCAGTCTCAATACTATTCAAAAGTCCACAGTCCAAAGTCTATTCTGAGACTCAAGTAAATATCTGAACTGTAAGCCTCTATAAAATCAAAAGACAAATTACATACTCCTCACATACAGTGAAACTGAATACAGATTACCATTCCAAAAGGGAGGACTGGAGGGTTAGTAAGGAAATACTGGACCAAAACAAGACCAAAAACCAGCAGGGCAAACACCAAATCCAGTAGCTCCACATCCAACTTCTGGGACCTCACTTTCAAAGGGCTTAGATGGCTCAGCCTCTCTAGCTTTGCTGCATGCAACACACATCTCTCTCTTGTGCTGGTACCACTCCTTGTATGCAGGGCTTCTTGGCAGATGCTTCACAGCTCTGGCATCGCAAACTTCTTGGGGCCTCCATTGCCAACCAGACTTCATCTTCACAGCATCAAGCAATGGCTTATCAAGGCCTTCTCTATGCAGGGCAACCCTGTTGCACCCTGCCTGGCCTCTGAGGCTCTCTGAAACTGAGGAGGAAGAATCAATGACCCCTTCACTCTTGCATCTTTCATTCCTCTAAAGCCAGCATCAGGTGAATGGCACTGCCAAATTTCACTGCAAGTTTGGGACTCCAGCCTGCTTTATCCATTTTAGAAGCTTTTTTCTTCAGTGGCCCCTGCAGCATTTTCCTTTCATGAGTTGGAGGCGTAACTGGGTGTGGTTGTGCCCTGGAGGCATTCTCTCCATTGTTTAAGTTTGAATCTCTAGGCTCCTCCTTAATCACTTTAATCTCTTTATCAATGGGATCCTCTTCAGAATATGCCAGGGCTCCAACATTAATCTTCCTAGTGCTCTTTTTCAATCCATCCTGTACATTTTGTGTTTCTTTCTACCCCATTTGCTCTTTTTCACTGTAAATTTGTATAATATTCACCATTAATAGCCATGCCACCATTTCTACTTGAAATTTCTTTTGCCAGAGAAAGTAGTCCATGGCTTTTCAACTTAGCCTCAGGTAAGCTTTTTGGCTATGGGCGGGCTCCAGCCAGACTCTTTGCCAAAATATCCCAATTGCTGCTTAAGTCCTTATTTCCCTCTGGAGCTACATTGTTCTCAGCACTACTTTCTTCCAGGAGTCTACTAGAATGACCTGTTGAGCTCTGCTTACAGCAATCAACTGCTTTTCTAGCCGAAACTTCCAAAGTCTTCCATATTTTTCTGAAACCCCACATGGTCAGGTTCTTCACAGTCAACAGCCCACTCTCTGGTACCAATTACTGTATTAGTTTTTTTTTTTTTTTTGAGTCCATTCTTAAATTTTTTTAAAAAAATGATTTATTAAAAAAAATTGATAGCTACATGATTAGAAGAAGCATTTCATTACAGCATTAACATATTCAGTAACACACTCCAGAGCAAGAGTACATCTCTTTCACAAGTGGCTGTAAGTTTCTAGGTTCATAGTTGAATTAATAAAGTTATACAATATTGAACTCAGTATAAGCCCTGTAAGACATAAAATTGAATGAGTTTTTAACCTTTAAAAAAGATCTCCATTTCATTTTAGAATATTTATTACCTTGAATTGGTGATGGAATCCCAGGTGTTAAAACATTCAAAGATCACTAAGATAAACATTAAACACATGTAGATCTGTGTATATTAATCATACCTCAAAGTTGGAGAGAAGGAAGGAAGGAAAGAAGGAGGAGAGAGACAGAGAAGGAGAGAGAGAGAGAGAGAGAGAGAGAGAGAGAGAGAGAGAGAGAGAAACCCAGTTCTATGGGAGACAGGTGGTCTTAAGCGCAGTGTGGGAAGGAAGTCCTTCTTCCAGGAAGATTGGAATTGTGCCCAAGGCTGCATTTCTGCCCCTGACTCCTCACGTCTTTCTTCTGGGTGTCGTTTGATAGCCATTCAAAAGGAAGGAACAACATGATACAATCAGGAATTATATGTGCTGACTAGATTTTATTCAGCACGATGATGGAACAGTGATTTTGTTTAATAAGGTTGGTTCTTGCTTTCTGTAGATTGACACTAAACTGTTTATAGATGAAATATGTCTAAAATTTGCTTTACCCTATGGAGTGAGACTTTTTGGTTCTTCTAGAAAGAGGTTCTGAAGCAGGTCTTTTAGGAGTCTGAATGCCATGTCAAGCCTTCTTATACACCTACGCAGCATTTGTTAGGTGTCTTCCAGTTAGTACCATTAGTCAATGGGGATCATGAAGCATTCAGCAGCATGCTAACTATCCTTTGCCAGAGATGTTGTGTTCATATTCCATTCCTTTCAAGAGTGACCAGTCTGGACTGACTCACCTACACCCACCCTGGAGGACTGTGTGTCCAGTTAGGAAATCCCTGGGGAGATAGGTTTCCCCATCCTGGGTGTAAAGTGTAGGTGCCTTGCTCAGTCACCATGGACTGAAGGATTCAGGTGATAGATAGGTCCTTCAAGTCCAGCTTTGTCTGAGGCTGCTGCTACTATGATTTGAGTGCATAGCAACAGTAACTGGTGGGTGATGACAAGGTAGCAGAACCTGTAAGAGGAGGAGCCTAGCAGAAAGCAATTAGGTCATGGGCGTATGCCCTTGGAAGGGGTGAATGCTGGTCTTTCAGGAGCCCCTAGAGTGGGTTGTGATAAGCTGGCCTGACACACCCCCTGACTCACTGGCTTTCTTTCTGCCTTGCCATGTGATCTCACACTTACTCCCACCATAAAGCTATCTTTCATGCTGTGATGACCCAGAAGGCCCTCACCGGAGCTAAGCAGATGCTAGAAACCTGTATCGTACCCAACCTCTGGTATTTTGTTACAGTATTGCACACGGACAATGATATTTGTATAGGACCTTCCTAACCTACCTCTTTTCCCCCTCCCTGTTATAATATTTCTTTTAGCTTTTGGAGACAGGGTCTTATTATATAGTCCAGGCTAGCATCAAACTCACCATGAAGCCAATGCTGACTCCTGTTGCTTCAGTCTCCCAATTGTTGTGATTACAGGCATGCCATCAAACCTCTTTATCAAGGCTGAACTGTCTAAGAGGACATTTCCTGGAGTCCTACAAGCATCCTTTTCCAACCTGAGGGTGCTAAATCCAGCCTCTGTTCACCTGACACGAGGATACAAGAATTTCTGTTGAAATCCAGACATCTCCACCCATAGTACCTGGCACCTCCCCAGCAAAAGTAACCCACCAGCATCTCACATCTCTAGTGAGGGTAGTGAAGAATCTCAAAGGAACAGAAACTCACAATGTACATAGAGGCTTAAGCAACAGGGTCAAGCTTTATTTGAGTGGTCACATTCATGTTATATTGTTCACAATGGGTGAACAGGCTAGTTTTAAAAAGGGTCCCACTTTCTTACAGTTCCATCTGTATCAGAAAGCAGGAAATAATGTTGTCTAATGTTCCACCTTAAGAGTATCATGGCAGTTCATAAACTTGTCAACAGACCATGTAAAATGATATTTACTGCAAGCTAGACCCTTTGGGGGTTCAAAATTTGGATACTTGGTTGGGGTACTTGTAAAGATAACTTTGTATGTTTTTTCTAGGTAAGGAAGGCCAGTCATTAAAAAAATATTGTACATTCTTGGCTAATAAAGAATTTTGATTTGGAAAAAAATATACATATAAATTCAAAGTCAGAACTAAAACATTCAATCCTATAAAAACACCTTACTAATAAAAGTATCAATTTCTAGACAAATTGCTTTTCAACAAGTTATATAAATTTTCAGAAAATACCCACTAAGTCAGACAGTCCACATAGGACTTGTTAAGGTGACTTCAAGGCTCAGCTGTCACCAGTGTTTTGTTTTCAGAGATGAACCACATTTTAAAATTACATTGCATATCAAAGGCACAAGTATTCTACAAAAAGTGCACTGAGTATCTATTTACTATGAGTCATTTATAGACAAACCCTTAACCTAGAGAGGGAGTTGTCAGGTCGGTGTGGCCTGCAGAGCGCACACAAGCTTTGTTGGGGTTCCTCTATGGCCTGACCTTGAAATGCTTAACTTGGAAAGCTTGTGATTGCATTTTGCCCACTATCTGAGATCAGCTCATTCATTTCATTCTGTTTGCTTTCTTTCAGGGCATGGTTGGGGTGATTTCTCTGTGATTGGGCTCTTTTAGACCTCCTAAAACATAATTTCAACAGCAGGTAACATAATTCTGCCACGTTGAGCAGCATGCAAATCACAGATGCGGAAATCATGAAAACGGTGAAGACGGTTTTCTCAGTCGGCCTCGAAATGAAGCAGTCCACCAAATTGGGGCAGGGCTCAATGCCACATTTCAGCACCCAGGGCAGGTGGTACCCGTTGTAGAGGAAGTAGAACACATACATGAAGGCGGCTTCGAAGACAATGCGGAAGAAGATGCTGCTGGCGTACGTCCACCACAGTGACCCCTCGATCCGCACCTTCTGCTTTTTGATGTCCTCCAGGTCTTTGAATTCGTTTGTCTTCTCCCCACGTCTAAATTTGCGTGCTGTTTCGTGTCTGTGGTAGGCCACATGCATGGCCACCAGCAGTGCTGGGGTAGACACAAAAATCAGCTGCAGGGCCCAGAGCCGGATGTGGGACACGGGGAAGAAGTGGTCGTAGCACACGTTCTTGCACCCTGGCTGTAGAGTGTTGCAGACAAAGTCCTCCTGTTCATCACCCCATACTTCCTGGGCAGCCACCACGAGGATCATGACCCGGAAGATGAAGATGACTGTGATCCACACCTTCCCGATGCTGGTGGAGTGTTTGTTCACACCGCCGATGAAAGTGTGCAGGGTCCCCCAATCCATTGTGCGGATTTATTTCTAAACAGGCAAAAGGAGGAGAGGATAATTAGTGGAAAGTGCCTCTGAATTAACAGACAAGTGTCATGGTGAAATTACAAAAGCATAGTGAGTATAGACAGAATTCACTTAAAAGTCTGGACATTTTGTTGATTTAACTGGTAGTCTGCTGTCTGGACAAGAAAGGCCCATTCTAAAGACATCCTGACACTGCTGAGCACAAATAACTGTACTGGACAAACTTCACTTGTCTTCTCCATTAGGCAATGCCTACACCTCTAGGTGAAGGGTTTGTCTTAGTAAGTGGCTTCCATAGTCAATGTTACTTGAGTTCTCTTTTTGCATAGTACTTGTGCCAAGTCACATTCAACATAAATCATCTTGATTCAGCCAAATTCTGATGGTATATTAGGTTGCTTTTTGTTATTAATCCAAGAACACAAGTAAACAAATTCATGTCCAAGTTCCCTTTTGTTCACTGTGTAAATACACTTTATATTAGTTTCGTTTTACTCAAGGACTCAGAACTTCTGCCATAGATTTTATTCATTAAATACTTATTTAAGCCACAAAACAAATTAGAATGACATAATCTGGTTTATTTGGCAGACTCAGAAAGATCAAGTGTTATTAGTTGACTTTATAAGTCTATTTATACCTATTTCTAGATTGAATGGCACCATTCGCTGCAATCATGTGTTCTTAGGAAAGCTAATATGATCAACTACTTTCTTCCAAAAGAATCACAAGGTTTGACTCAAATTGTTTCCTTGTTCTCTGATGGAACCAGGCCATGTGTTGGTTTTCACTCAAAACACGAGTCTCACTGGCACCAAGGACCACTGCAATCCACGGCCACCCTCCCTTCTAAGGACCGATTTGACATCCTGGCTGACGAAACAGCCATCACTGTCCAGATAGTGTGCTGATTGCTGCTCTGGCTATAGACCAGGCAGGGAAGCTGAGGTGCACACCATGGGAAATGAAAGGGGGTGTGACAGGAGTATAGTTAGAAATTTTCATATTCTGGTTCCAAGAATTTCTCTTCCTGCCCTGGCCTAGGACATCAAATTGTTCATAGATCCAAAAGCTGGTCACATACTATGGCGCACAAGAACTTTATGATGACGACACATAGATTCTTAAATTCAAACTAAACTTGAGCTAAGCACTCACCTGTGGTACAAATGGAAAATTTACAGGATTGTTTTAATTTGTTCTGGACTGAGTTAAATTTTAATTTTTTTGATTAAAAAGAAAACAAGTAATTGAATTCCATAGCCAAAGATTTGAAAAGGCAGAGGAGTGAGGCTTCTTAAAAAAATGTGTCTATCATTACAAAAGGCAGGAGGTGGAGGACTGAGGGGAGTTTTAAAGCCACAGAAAGATGGAGACAACTCAGATCACAGGTGAGTGGAGATAATAGAATACCATGCCACAAAAATATAATGCAAAAAAGTTAAAAATTAGGATGTGGCTGTGCATGATGGCACATACCTTTAATCCCCAGCACTCTGGAGGCAGAGGTAGGTGGATCTCTGTGAGTTCAAGATCTGCCTGGTTTACATAGTGAGTTCCAGATAACTGGGGCTACAGGAAGACTGTCTCAAAAAACAAACCAAAACAAAACAAAATTAAGAATATGAAAAAAGAAAGAAAATAAGGTATTTGTGCCCAAACTACAAAAAAGTAGTGGGTGGGTACAATCCTTGGATTTTAAGATGTTTTTCGTATTGTTTTGTTTGTCATGTTTTTGAGGAAGTGTCTCATATAGCCCAGGCTGGCCTAGAATTTCTGATCCTCCTCTATCTCCTGAGTGTTACGATTCTAGGCATGTACCATCATCTCCTGCTCCAGATAGTATAATTTTAGTCATCAACCAATAAAAGACAAAAAATTATTTATTTATTGCCAGGCGTGGTGGCACATGCCTTTAATCCCATCACTCGGGAGGCAGAGGCAGGTGGAGCTCTGTTCAAGGCCAGTCTGGTCTACATAGTGAGTTCTAGGACAGCTGGGGCTACAGGGAGACCCTGTCTCAAAAAGACCAAAAAAAAAATTTAATTATTTATTTACTTATTTTTAGTGCTGGGATTGAATCCAAGGCTTCATGTGTGTTTGGCAAATTCACTATCTGATCCCCATCCCTGTCCTGGGATACTTTCTGTTTAACCTCCAGTAAAAACCTAAAACAACAACAGTAAATTTTTTTTTTGAAAGACTTTAGTAATAGTGGTCATGGCAGAGGTGTGGACAATGTCTTAGGTGTACATGGGGTTTATGGACTTCATCAAGGCACCAGGGAGCTACCTGCATCCTCTTGGTTCCTGTAATAACTCACGCTAACATTGTATTTAAGGAATGTCAGTGTTCTATATGAGTGATCTTCTCAGCAGGATGCCAGTGTCTTTCCATCACGTTGTGGAAAAGCAACTTAGGCTGTGTGAGAACTGAGTGTTCAGGTTCCCTTGAAGAATGCTCACTTCTCATTTCAAGGAAGATTCTGGCATGCCAGGGTACCCTTGAGAGGGTGGACAGGTAGTGGAGTCTGGAATGAAAGTGTCTTATTTCACCAGGAGAGTACCTAAGGGGCCCAGAACAAACTAGCAGTACAAAATTGGGATAGAAAAATGTCTATTTTCAATAGGTTTAATTATTAAAAACAAGCTACTTAGCTGAGCATGATGATTCACACCTGTAATCCTGCACCAGGGAGGCTGGAAAGAAGGCTTGCAAGTTTCAGGCCAGCCTGGGCTATGAGATCCTGTGTCAAACAAATATTCTAAACCAAACAAATCAACAAAACAACCTCAGCAATTTATCTATCTAAAATTTTAAAGGAAAGCAACTACATGAGATGCCTAGGTCACAAAGTAAAACAAGCTTAAACCCCAATACAGGCATGTTTAGCCTCAAGACAATCAGGGGAAAAGCTTTGCTTTTCACCGGATTCAAAGAGTCTTCCTGTGAGAACAATAAAGAATCTTTTATTTATAACAGAAGAAATGACTGAAAAAGAGGAGGGTACTAGGTGAACATGAGCCTTTGATTCCCAACAGTGAAACAACTCTTGCTATTCCTTTGCCTAGACAATATCATTCCTGATGTGGTCATCAATAAAGTCCTGGGTATCAGTCCTGCATAGAATTGGTTATGAGCCAAGAGCAAGAAAAGCGAGGCCACTTTACAAGTGTCAGGAGACAGGCCAGGGTGATGGGCAGTTTGGGGATTCCTAAGCCCTAAAGTTCCCAACATGTGGCCTTAGTCCCTGGGAAAACCTGCCTCCAGGAGACTCTTTCGCATCCAAGGAACCATGGGAGGTGGAGGTGACAAAGGACTGAAGATTCAGCTGGTTTAGAGAGGATGCATTCCTCTTGCCCTACCTTATCAGTGGGCAGAGGCACCTTGGCCAGTGTAGGGACAGGGTGAATACAGAGCCTAAGAAGTCCTTGCCTTCAGATCTCTCTTGCAGGAACCCATGACCTGAGGCATCTTTCTTAAGTACTTTGGTTAGAGTGAGGTGGAAGTACCCAATACTCTGAGTAATTGTCACTAATGCAAAATTAATTTCCTAAATTACTGCAGCCACCAGAACCCTTTGCAACTGTAGTGAACAAAGTCCTCATGTGCATTAATAAAAAATAAAGAAATTGTATTTGTTAAAAAAAAAACAACAACACACCACAAATCTACCTTTGCTTTCATGCATCAACAGGTTTGGAGATAATGGGAGGAGCTTCTTCAAAAAAGAAGCTATTAACCCTTTCTCTGTACACCAGAAAGGTTTGTTTTAACTGGCACCTTCTTGGTTCACCCATAAGGAACAAATAGACAGGTTTAGCTCACAGGTGTCACCTTAGGAGAATGTGATTACATTTAGGCTTAAGAAGACACACTACATCTATTTCTGTGATATATTTGATTACAGTGTACAACTCCACCCATTCTTGATACCAAAATTCCAGCCCTAAATACTTAGCTCTAAAAACAAGCCAGTGAGCTCACTTCTGAGGAAGCACACAGTATCATGAAGATCAACTGTTCTTCTCCTTCACAACTCAAATCAGTTAGGTCTAGTGGCGTTTCAACAGCAATGCCATTTCTTAATGCTTTTTAAACTTTTCTTAGACAGATCTTAATATGTGTCTCTGGCTGCCTCATACTCCCAGGTTGACCTCAAACTCATAGTAATCTTCCTGACTCAGTCTCTTGAGTGCTGGGATTTAGAGGTATGTATCATCACACTTGGCCTTCAAAACTTTTTTTTTTTTTGAACGTGAGGTCATTTTTATTAGTTTGAGTGAAAACGACAGGGAAGGCAAGCTGTGAAACTCAGCAGCCACCAGGAGGAGGGATAGGGAGTAAAAGCAAGCCATGCCTTTTGAGTCAGGCTGGTGTGCTCAGCAGTGGCGCTTTGAAACTTTTCATTTAGGAATTTAATCATATAGCTGGCTGACATGGAAGACAGAACCCAAACTAAACCCTCAGCACCCAGAAAGGGGTAGGAAGCATTTTTCTTTTTCTAGATCCATCTACATAGTTTGAAAAAAACCCACTGGATGAATATTTAATAGATCTCAGAGAAAAGCACACTCCTTACAATGCCCACGTGAGCTCTGCAGAGTTGAGGATGAAAGGAGCCAGGTCCAAGCAAAACAAGCAAACCTGAACCTTATTTCCAAGGACTCCCAGTGTGTCAGGCTCCAAGAACCAAGGAAAGGTCCCTTTGCAAGGGCTTCTGGCTTGTCCTCTTCCTCCTCTTGCTCCAGCACCTGAGTGGAAGATAGCAGTGCGGCAATGATACCAATAGAACTCGTTGCTCTACTTGTGGATGATAGTGGGAATGTCACCTGTTGAATGGAAAGTAAGCATTGCTGTCATATTCCTTCAAGTTCTGTGCATGTTCATCAAATGAACTTTGTATTTTCTTTCATCACCAGACCTGTTAAAGGGTAAATTTGGGTATTGTCAGTTTCCTAATGCTTCATACTTGTAACACCCCTACCAAAATCAAAGGTGCTCTGTAGTGTAGGTTTATTTCTCTATCATCAAAATAATAATGGTGATGATGATGATGACAATGCTCTTCCCAAACCCCACCCCACTTTTTAAAAAATGGGAAAGAGTTTGGGATGCTGGGTACAGCCCAATCTCCAAATTAGAGTTTAAAAACAAATCTTAAAGTCTTTCTTTAATCTAGAAATCTCAGGTGATTTAAGAGGCAACCCGATAGTTGAGTTTTAAATTTAATGATGTAAAACACCAGTAACTGTGCTTTCAAAATAATGACTGGTGATAATAGAAGGTTTAGGATTTGTATCTCTCATCAAAATCAACTCAATAAGAATGACAATTTTTCTATCAGTTTAAGTATAAAAATGGATAATCCACAAAATTACATTCTTACTTCATTTAAGAATTTATACAACTACAAAATTAATTTCCATTAAGTTCAACATCCCTTCTGTGGGTTTTGTTAGCAGTGTCTGGTTCAAGCAAGTCTCTACTTTTCTAAACATTTAGGTTCAATTACAATTAAATGACTGGAAGGGAAAAAAGAAAGAAAGAAAAGAAAAGAAAAGAAAGAAAGAAAGAAAGAAAGAAAGAAAGAGAAAGAAAGAAGGCCCTTGGGGCCCAGCTCCACTCTCTCAGATCAAGCGACAGCATCTGAAATCAGTCTAGGATGGTGTAAGATTATGCTCTCATGGGCCTAGAAACTTGGGCTGAAATGATTTTCCCACAATTGTATTCCACTTAGTATTTTAACTAATGCACTCAAACTCATAATCCATAGATTTTTTTTTTTTTTTTTTTTTTTTACTGAATGTGAGATGCATGATGAAGATGTGCAGGTCAGAATTTTCCTTCCATTGCTGAAATTGTTGACAGGCTTTACACATTTCCTTTTTGACTTTTACAATGCAGAAAAGAAAAAGAAAAAGGGACGAGAGTTACCATTGCCTATATCAGAATTTACCTTGAAGTAACAACCACTAGTCAACCATGTAGACTGACCAGTCTTCTGGGCCTCAGTCCCTGTGGTGAGGTGAAGGGGAGCCCTTCACACCAGTCATATGACAGGCTAGCCCCAGGAGCTCTCTCTTCATCAGGGCCTCCTGTCCTTGGCACTGTTCAGACAACACCCCCAAGGACTCTGCTGGATCCCAATGGGTCACAAAGCTCTCTGCAGGAGCAGTTTTGAGCAGCACCCTGCAGTTCTAAGGAAACTGCATCAGGACAGGACATTTTCTTCTGTAACACTGGCTAGATTCTACTAGAACTAGGGCAAGGAAAGCATAAAGTTTACTTGAAGGAAAACAACAAGGCTGCAGGGTTAAACTCAACCAGGTGCAAACTGACAGTGAGCTTCCTACCTAAGGTGCACTCAAGTCGTCCAGCCTGGCGTCCCTTACCGGTTGCAGGTCCTTAGTTCCTCCACAGCTGTGTCAAGGCCACAGTCACTGGGACTCAAGGCTTGCTCACTAGGAAGGGAGCCCGGCCCAAGTCTGCAGACTCCGGGATGCCAACACCTGAGACTGGGCTCCGCTCACCGCACAGGAAGTACTACCAGTGTCTGAACCTTTTAACCAGATGTGTCACCAATTACTTCTAATTGCTGTTGTGTACAGTACTGTCATCTGCATTTCACAAGTTCCTTGGTCTTAAATCATGCAGCCCCAGTGATCATTTCTGTCCAAAACTTATCCACGATCCAAGTCTCAGAGTATGACAGAACTTAAACGCTATCCCTTGATCTCCCCTCAAATCAAAGTGGAACAGGTCTGTGACCTCCAAATCGAAAACAGCCCATGAACACAGTAAAGGAAATAGGGGAAAGAGACTCGGTCCCCACACCGGTCACTGTATACAACCTGATATATTTATAAAACCTGTCGTGCAAGTCAGAGGGGCATCATGCCCTGGCAGAAGTCAAACCAGTCCATCCCGGTTTCTGGAGCAGTACAGGGGTGGGGGCGGCGCCGGGGACAAGCACCCGCCAGCTCTGCAGCCTGCCGGGGCTCAGAAGCCAGGATGCGGATGGGAGGCAGATAAGGATGCCGGACAGCCCACGTACGGGCTCCCACCCTGCGGTCAAGACTGCCTGGCCTGGGGACAGTCACCAAGGGACCAGCCTCCCGCGCCCTATGGGGGGACATGGCGAGGAAGGGGACAGGTCACCGCCTTTACCTGCTGGGGCTTCTCGGAGGGAATTCTCCCACGCCGGAGTGGCGGAACCTTCCCGGCTCCCGCTTACCTCCACAGGGGGGACCCGGACTCCCCGGCGCGTGGCGGCTGTCTCGGCTGGTGCCTGGCTCCCAGGTCGGTGCCGGCGCCCCCAGCTCAGGAGGGAACAGAGTCCGAGTCGGGCTGTGCGGGAGGAGCCCGGGCTCCCACCTGCAGCGCCCTTTAACCGCGCCCCTCCCCGCCTCTGCCTGACGCGGCTCCAGCGGGCTGCGGGGAAACCAGCGCGGGCACACTCTGAGCCACCCCGGGGCGCACCGCCCTCCCTATTGGCTAGGGGTGCGGGGCAAGTCCCCTAAGGAGGAGCGGGGCGCAAGGGACCCTCCCTCTGGAACCTGGGGTGCAGGGCAGGTCTCCCTCTTTGTGGCAGGGTGTGTTTCTTTGGGGTTGGAGGAGCAGAGCGGGGCAGTGACGAGTGCAGAGGACCCTCCTTCTGGAACCTAGGGTGCAAGGCAGGCCCCCCTCGGTGGGGCAGAGTGCAGAGGGCGTTCCTTTGGAGTTGGGTGCAGGGCGGGACCCCTAGGTGGAGAAGGGTCAATGGGACCCCCCCTGGGGCTCAGGGCGGGTCCCATTTGGTTGACAGGGTGCCGGGAACTTTCTTTTGGGTCTGGGGATGCGGAGTGGGTTCTTCTTAGGGAGTGTGAGGACTCAGGTAAAACCTTACCTGTGAGGTTGGGGAGCAGGTCGAGTGTCCCCTTGGGGAGAGAGCCAAGGAACCAGATGGAAGACGGCCTTCCCTTGGGTTGGGAACACAAGACAGGTCCTTTCCAGGGGAGGTCGGAGACCACGATGGAAAGCCCAATGGGGTCGGGTCATGGGCAGGGAGGAGTTGCCTGCTGAGGTGTTGCTGACTCTGGACACCCACAGGGCTGGAGTAAGGGATAAGGCCTGATCAGACTCCTCAAAGGAACAGACTTTGGGATAGTGGGTCCAGTACTCAGCTGCTCCTGTTAGTAGCAGTGTTAGGGACACTGGCAGTTTGTTTCCCCTGGTCATACCTCCTTTATTGACCTGCTGAGTGTGTGCTGCCCTCCCCTCCAGAGCAGTCGGCAGCCCTGAGGTTCTTTATTACTTAATGACCATTTAAGAGTCACAAAAGTTGTTTTTTTTAAAATTATTTATTTAATAACCATATAATTAGAAGAAGCATTTCATTACGACAGCATTGACATATTCAATAACAATTTCCAGAGCTAAGATGCTTCTCTTTCAAAATTGGCTGTAAATTTTTAGGTTTACAGTTGAATTGATACAGTTATACAATATTGTACTCTGTATAAACCCTATAAGACATAAAATTAAATGAAGTTTAAAAGTTGTTTTTATTAGTTGCCTCCATCCTTTAAAACCTCCAGGGAAGTGGAGCAGGTCTTGCTCTGGGCGGTGTACCACTGAGAGACAGATCCCCTTTGTCCCAGACAGGACAGGGAAATATCAGGGCCGGGACACAGGGTGGTACAGGGGCTAGTTGGGGTGGAAATGTTGGAAGCTATTTAGGGACCTGGATTCACAGGTTCTAACCCATCCTACATAAGACAAAAGATGTGTAGCTTGCTTATTTGATGAAATTGGTTGGCAATTATATGTTCCCCCCTTAGCTATATTCTACTTGTTGGTTCATAGTTTCTCTCATGAACTAAGAGTAATAGTGGTTCCCAAAATGTTTCCCCCAGGTCTTGGAAGTTGAGACAACACTTCATAAAAACTACTTTTGAAAATAGTTGAATACAAGGTTCTCAGAGAATTGGTCCTGAATCAAGTAAATTTAGAACATTTTGAGTAGTCCCTGGAATGGCATTGAACCTAGGGGTGGAAAGACAGATGTAACAGATGCAGGTTGCCCTGGTGTTCACTGGGCTTTGGTGGGTCCTCTCCTGCTTCCTGCCTGATTCTCAGTCCCTTCTCCATCCCTCCTCTAAACATGCATTCCAGGCAGGCTCACTTGCTGCCACAGGAAAACAAGCTATGTTTTCCAAGCAGATTGTAAATTGTTTGGGAGACTTAAAGCTTAAGCTTCTCTTTACTTTCTTTTTCTTTCCTGCATTCTTAGAGTAATGGGTACTTGGCACATGGTAGGCACTGTTCCACAAGTATTTGTATGTTACTTGGCAGAACTGAATCAGTACCATAGATCACACTGGAAAATAACTTTTGCTTTTCCTACAGAACAGTATGATCTCACTCCTGGAGCTGGCTCTTTGCAAAACAGTGCTAGAGTAGGTCAGTGGAAGATGCTCCAGGACATATGCAGAAGGAAAGTCAGACCACAGGAGTCTTAAGAATACATTACTATACAGGTATCCAAAGGGGGAACCAACTTAACAAGGCAAAATTACCTGTATACAGCTCCAAGGTACTGGCTCTTCAACTTCATGTACTTAGTAGTTGTTAGACATACTGTTCAGCATTCACTTCTCATCAGGCTGCTGCAGAAATAACTGTGGACTATGTGAGTTTACCAACTCGATGGAGATGTTCATTGGGAAACTGAGAAGTCAGTTAACATGGAGTGGTGACTGTGTGGATCTTCTGTGTTGCAGGAGAAAATGCAACTCCACCTGCCCATTTGAGAGCATCATCACATTCTGAAAAAGATACTGGTAGACTTCGTTTTAATTGGTGGTCAGAATTCATCTGATTGATGTCTTTCTTCTGCATGGTAATAGCAACTTCCAAGCCCATAAATGCAGTTGGCACAAAATATGTGAGATGTGGATTCTATAAGATGAGATGTGAAAGGGATGATGGGAAAGAGGCTCTTCTGAACATCTGAGTGACCCTTGTTCCCTTGTCAAAGGAGCAGAGGAGACTGTCACTCCCTCTGTCTGGCTCTGCTGCATGTGTTGAGGGAGGGATCAGGTTCCCATTGCTTAGGCCTTTACTGTCCAATTTGAAAACAGAGCACTCAACTCAACTCTACTTTTTACCTGACATAGCTCTTGATGCCTGTCAGAGAGGAAAATATCTGTCCTTTGAAAGAAAAGCTAACATTTGACTATTCATTCAACAAAAACCCCATATTATTTTTAGTGAACTATCTTTCATTGGGGTTTGTCTGATTCTGGATGGGGTGTGTTTTGACAGGAAGACCACAGAAGTGAAGAACTATTTTCTTTCTTTTTTTTTTTTGTGAAGAACTATTTTCAACACATCATATCAAAGACATATAACTGTAGTCACTGTGGCCCCTGAGGTCCCTGACTGCTGATGCAGACCTTGGCTTGAGGCTAAGGTAATATCTGTCAGGTTTCTCCACTGCAAGCTCACCCTTTGCTTCCTTCTTGGGAGGAGATCACTTGCACAGCTGTCCCTTCTCCCAATTTATTCATTGATTACCTCACTCCTTTATTTCAGCACAGACTCATGGGTATTTATTTATTCTTTGGCTTATAATTCAATATTACCTCCATTACTTTGGTGTCCAGATTATTTTTAACTTTGGCTGCTGAGCATTTTTTCATATGACTCCTGTTTTCTGCATACTGGAAATCGTGTGTGTGTGTGTGTGTGTGTGTGTGTGTGCGTGCACGCGCATTGTAGCACTTTGTCACTAAAAGATGTTGCAGGTTTACCTTAAGTACTCCCAACCCCAGCCCTGCACTCAGCTATTTCTCTAAGGAGTTGTGTCCCTTTACTGGAACACCACTGTGTGTGATGTGTGCCTGCTTATTTATTGCCCATCTTCCTACTCAGTGGTGGGATCCTTGCTGGCTGCATTGCCTGGCTCTTCATCCTTCTGTGCTGTGTTTAATGTACTCTGGGGTCCCAGCAAGTGTTTGTTGAGTGAATGCATTCAAGAAATGTGAGGCTAAGGATGTAGCTCATTTGGTAGAGTTGCCTAGCACGCCTGAAGCCTTGGGTTTGAATCCAAAACTGCATAAACTAGATGTGGTGGCACATGCCTGTAATCCTAGTTCTCAGGAGGTAGAGGTAGAAGGATCAGAAGTTCAAGGTCATTCTCAATTACATAGTGAGTTTGAGGCCAGCCTGAGTTACAGGAGGCCCTGTCTTAAAAAAAAGAAGGGATTAAAAAAGAGTGGATTAATTGGAAATATGAGAGGATTCTGGTTGATGAAAACAATAAGGAAAGGTATAGTTCCAACCCATCTGATCATCAGTCATGTGCCTTTGACAGAATGGGGTGTAAAATTGGTTAGATCTGACATTGAGGAGTGACACATGCTGGAGGCAGGAGGCTCTCAAATACAGAGGTGCACCCCCCATCCAGCCAGATGTTAAAAGGTTTCTACAAAGAAGCACAGAGCACAGTGTATGGTTCTTCACTCTGTAGACCTAGAAATAATGTTTGATGTCATCAAGCCTGGAAAAGATTATATCCCAGGCCACAGTGCCAATGGATTATCTGTTGGAGATGCACCTGCTTGGCCATGCCTGCATGTGGTATGATGTTGAACCCAGAATGAGGGTCACAAAAGGTGGACAGTTTGCAGGGTTATTAACACCAGGCAATGAGCCTGATACATGGCCTTCTGGGTAAAAGATGGATGTCTATCAGTAGGGTAGCTTCCAAGGAAGTCTGGACTCTCCATCTTTGGTTTCTTGCTACCTAAACTGTATCTAGCCCACAGCTCTAACTCGAACACGTCTTCTCATATTCAAATCAAAGTATGCTTAGGTGACTGTACCATTCTTCTAATACATTTATAGAAATTGTTTTTCTTCTTTTGCATGCTTTTGAAGTGCATTTAAAAAAAGTATTTCTGGTGTTTTTCTTTAATATTTTATCAGTAAATTCCTTGGATATTTCCATAGCAGGTCAGTACTCATTTGAGAGTGAGACTCCCATGGTCTTAAATCCACATCCTGGTAACCTACCAAAATGCTTTTGCTTCTGGCCATGGAAGAATACAGTGTATCATATAATAATATCACACAGTATTATTTCACAATATAAAGACAAATGAGACATTAAAACTTCCAGGTTTTGTTCTGCAGGAGATCAGAAGAAGGTTGGAAAGTTCTTGAAAAAGCTTTGTAACCTGGGCTGTGGCAAGAAGTGGCCCAGAGAATCTGGGGCCAGTTTATGGTCACCTGATTAATGCAGTATGTTGGTGACAGTGAGGAGACAGGCTGGCCTGCTTGGAGTAGAGGGCTGTGGGGACAAAATGACGCAGTGCTCAGAGGTGTTGACAGTTAGGGAAAGGAGCTGAGCCAGGGACATGAGGACCGGGGACAGCACTGGGCAGAGCTGAACAGATCTTAACAAAGGCTGTACTTAACAGCTGGCGTTCCATGGCTACCTGTGATGGGTGAATGCACCCTTTAAAATACCTGTCAGAATTTAAGTGTCATGTGACAGTGTTAAGAGGTAATTAACGTTCCACTTCTGGATGGGATCAGTACCATCATAAAAGGTGAGCTTGGTCTCTCTACCTGTCTTTGCCATCTTGCCTTCTGCAGTGTGAAGATGGGGTATTCTAATTATCATCTTGCTAGTCTACATCTCTTTTGAGGGGTAGAGGGGAGGAAAGAGTTTATTTGGCTTATAAGCACAGTCCATTGTCAAAGGAAGCCAAGGCAGGAATTTATTTTTTTAATAAATAAATTTATTGAGAATTTCATACATGCATATAAGGTGTTTTGATCAAATCCATGTCCACTCCCTCCCCTCCAACTCCTCCCATATTGCCCCATCACTTTTTTTCTGATAACTTCGTGTACTCTTTCTTCTTCTTTGATTAATTTATTTTTTTATGGGGCTTTTGGCTACTCTAATATTACCCTCTCTGAAGCAGTAACCCTAAAATCTTTTAAGGATTAGATAAAAGCT